>NC_141991.1:209666325-209966325 GCF_049901715.1 Pseudonaja textilis | reverse complement strand
CCTACTCATCCAGGGGAAAGGGGGTGTGTGCCTTTGAGCACCCGCACCATCAAGCTGTATAGACCAGGACTTGTTACTCATCTGCCAGCTTAACACTGTAGGATTAACACTGTAGGGAAAAGGTGCTTGGGGAGCCTGAACAACTGGTATCCTGCAAAAAGATAGTGGCAACTTGAATCAACTACTTTGACAGCAGGTAGCACCAGGATGAAGTTTGACTCAAGGGAATTTCAACATCTAGGGAATCTAAAAAGACCAGCCTGTGTTCCCTGGAGAAAGCAATATGGCTTACTAAGTTTTGCTTCTTTTCATTAGTAGTTGTAGAACTTTTCAGTTAGTTTTTTTCTAAATAAGATTTAAATATATCCTTTTGCTACATAAAAAGTCCTGAAGTCTGAACCATTTTGTGAGAAGCTCTTCATTGTACAATTTGAGCTAAACGCAAAAATGTAGATAATAAAAATACAGTTTCACCATCCTTTAAATTATTTTAATGCATATTTGCATCATCTGCAAGATCTGACAAATGGCCCCGAGTTACCACCTCCATCAAAAGAAACGATTTAAAAAGAATCAAATGTGCAATTTTTACTTCCAGACATCATTTCTTGCTGTAATTCAATCTAATAATGGTTTTTGCATTTCAAACTCTATACATGATTTCCTCTAATATTCCTATGGAGCATAATGAATAACTTATTCCACACATTGAAATGTGCTCTTAGTAAGTGCCTAGTGAGCCTGCATTTACAGAGTAATATTTATTATTATTATTCATAGTTGATATCCATCTAAAAGATTATCAGGTTGTAAAATGAAAGATGAACTTAAATAATATCTAAAACACTAGAATTCAATTCATAATAGCCAGAATCTACTTAATTAATAAAAAAGATTACCTTGTATGCAAGACATATTCTCTGGAGAAAGAGTGGATGGGAAAAAAATATCTACAGAGATAACATTTTTACAAACTGTCCAGAGTCTCCATTTTGTTAACCATAAGGTGCCATATTCAGGATAATCGAATCCTGAATATGTCACCATGTTCCCAATAAATGTGTGCTGTAACACACTTCTGCATGTGAATGCATATGCACATCTGCCAAAAGGTATGCCAGGACAAAATAAATTTCTATTAATTAAATTTATAAGCTAATTAACATTAATTTATTTCAGGTAAGGTTCCCATTTATAAAATTAATACTGCAATTTTCTATCACATTCTACAAGAATCACATTCCACATAGGCATTTCTTTCCTTCAGCAGCAGAAGAAAAAACTGAAGGTGCTGTGGGAAGCGAAGGAAAGAGAATAGGAATAAAACTGCATAGAGCAATTCAAAGGGAATTAGTAAGTAGACGAGGAACAAGGAGAAAAGGGGATGTTTAGACTTTACTAAAATAATTCAATTTACCAGGCAAATAGCCCTGCTGAAGCTAATCTTTGGAAGGATCAAACTCTTCAGCAGCCACCTCCACAGCCATTACCATCTCAGTCCCTTTGCATGTTTTCAGCAGCAATTCTGTTCTTTGCTGATATATTTAAGCTCCATCTTCCTATCAGATATATACAGCAATTATTCATTCTTCTTAGATTTTATGATACCATACATTCATCCAAAGCAGCCTGTCAGTCATATGCCAAATTTCTACATGATGCATGTTTATTATCTCATGAGTCATTATTTGTTGCTTTTTTAATATTTAAATTTTAATATTGAAGTCATTCACATTGAACAATAAAAAAATTGATCTTTTAGGAAGGTGAGTCAGTGCAAACTGTATTTATACAACTTTCACTGAAATGAATAGAAGCATAGCAGTGGTGGGATTAATTTTTTTTTTAATACTGGTTCTGTGGGCATGGCTTGGTGGGTGTGGCAGGGGAAGGATACTGTAAAATCTCCAGTCAGTGGTGGTATTTGCTTGTTTTCCGAACTACTCAAATTTTCCGCTACTGGTTCTGCAGAAATGGTCAGAACCTGCTGAATACCACCTCTGAAGCTTAATAAGCAATTGTCTAGAACCCTTCATTTTAATTGTTTAGCTTTGTGTTGGATTATGCTAAATATCATAAAATACTTAAGCCTTAACACTTAATACTAAGTATGTACATCTGGAGAAATGTTGCATGGCCCCACTCCCTCACCAATATTTATTAATTATTAGAAAGAGGAACTAAAGATTATTAGAGAGGGTCTAAAGCAGGCTTGTCCAACCCGCGGCCCACAGGCCGCATGTGGCCCAGGTCGCCTCGTAATGAGCCCAAGTGCCCACCCCAACCTTCGTGCCAGAGCCAGCGAGGAGGAGGAGAATAGGCAGGTGTGAGGCGGGACGAGGCGAGCGCCAGGCCAAGCAGCAAGAGAAAAGCTGTCAGAGCGCCACCTCCTGCTGTTGCTGCTGCCGCCACCGGTGCCGCTTCTGCCCCCGCCGCCGCTTCTGCCCCCGCCGTCGCTGCCGCTTCTGCCCCCGCCGCCACCCGCCGCTGCTTCTTCCCCCGCCACTGCTGCTGCTTCTGCCCCCGCCGCTGCTGCCTCCACAGCGGGGGCAGAAGCAGCGGCAGTGGTGGGAGAAGAAGCAGCGGCGGCGGTGGGGGCAGTGGCGGCGGGGGCAGAAGCAGCAGCGGTGGCGGGGGAAGAAGTGGCAGCGGCAGGGGCAGAAGCGGTGGCAGCGGTGGGGGAAGAAGCGGCGGCGGGGGCAGAAGCGGCGGCGGGGGCAGAAGCGGCGGCGGGGGAAGGCTTCTGCCCCCGCTGCTGCTGCTGCTTCTGCCTTCCAGTCCTGCCTCATCCAGCCGGGCCATTTGCAGGAGGAGAGGTAGGCGCGAGGTGGGCGAGCTTTCTCCCCCCCCGCAAAATTTGGCTGGAAAATAAACCGTGATTAAAAAAACTGTGATAAAAAAACGTGATAAAAAATAAATAATTTTTAATAAATAATTAATAATAAATAATAAAAACATCTCACTAACTTCATTTCCAAATAAATTTAATATGTTAACTATGTTTTCTATGGTTTTTTTGGATGATCAGGTATCGTTACTGTTATTTTATTTTATGTGCGGCCCAAACCAAATTTTCATCTTCTAATGTGGCCCAGGGAAGGTGAAAGGTTGGAAACCCCTGGTCTAAAGGTACTGTCTTGTCATCTTGACTGAAGGTTTTTGTTCCATTGCAGAAAATGCCATCTGAATTTCCTACCTTAAACATCCAAACATCTTTGAGCTGTTCCTAGAAAGATCCAGGAAGCAAGTGCAATAAAGAATTGCTCAAAATGTTGTTCTCTTCTGCTATTCTAGAAGTTACTTTTCAACTGCCACATTCTGAAACAGAATCATGTGGTTTAACAGTCTTCCCCCTCTTTTGAAAATTTTACATCTTGGCAGCAAACAGAGGCTCACTTGGCAGCCTGAGAACTAAATGTTAATTTCAGTCTTGCTACAGATGGAATGCATTGGATTTAGAATCGTCTCTGCCCTGGGAACAGTATTCAACTACAGCCAGAAAATTATGAATAACAACCATGAATAAAATAAATATTGAGACCTTTGTAAGTTTTTCTTTTAGAAATGTTCTTACTGTAGCCCTGTGCAAGTATATGTAGAAATAAGTCCACTTTCTTCAATGAAACATCACCCTTGGTAAATATATTTACCCTCCTGTTGAAATTGGTCTACTTTGAGCTTCATCCCCAACTACATTCTGAATAACTTGCTGTCTTGGACTCTGGAGTTCAGGATTTTACATTTTCTATTTCTTTTTCTTTTTTTCATTCTTCTCTCATATAGGAAATAATTCTGGATCATTCAAGTAATAATATACAATAATCAAATCAAACAATTATTAAAGCAGATAATATGAGGCCATCTGCTGTGAATTCCTCCACCTCAATCTATGTAACACAGCTTTTAATTTTCAAAGTAAAAGTGCATTAGTAAATTATAAAAGTCATTCAAAATGTGACTGACTAGTAAGGAGAAGGTGAAGGTGAAGAAAGGAGTGAAGGAAAAAAAATGAAAATGAGATAAACTTCTAAATCATGAGAGACACTAAAAGTCATCTGTTAATGTGCAGGAGAATTCTACAGTATGGAATGTTCCTGCTGTAGACAGGCATCTCTTCCAGAAGATCCTTCCAATTTTTCTTGGATTTGCTATTCCCTCTAACTCTTCGTGCCAAATATGCTCCATTTTTACTGAAAGTGGGACAGGGTGAATTTAAACAATTCTCAATCTTGGAATCTCCACAGTTTGTTCTTATCTTCCTTTTGAAATCTGTTTTTCCCTCAAGGTTCTATGATCAGAGAATAAGTTTACTGAGGATTTAATTACGTAGTTTATAACATATTGTATACACTTGTACAAATTATGCTACTTGTGCTAGGCAACAAAAGCATATTTTATATATTTTGATGAAATAACGCTTAAAAAATGTTATGTGTTAACCCTAATCATTCCAGAAATAATAATAGTTATATTTTCCCACACATATTGCAGTAAGTATGATGAACCTTAGTACACTGAAGATAGCTATTTTGAGTCATATTTCCCATCTGTGTCTCTTTTAAATCAATGAATTACCACAAACTGAGAAGACACCATTTACCTGCTGGATGGAAGTAATGAGCATTGTGGCCATTGTAGGTAGTGGATAATCTTACCACTCACTTAAGTACTGTGAAAAATCATATGTTCCAGAATTGTTGTAATGACGAGGCAGTCGAGTTGTTTGATCATGAACAACTGAATCATGATGATCTTTATTGGAGTATAGTCTTGTATTTATATACATTTTTAGTTAACCTCCATCATTGGTTACCTTTGGTTACTGCTTAACTTTCGTTACTGTTTAGTACAGTAATCCATACAATTAATTACTGTATTTCCCCATGTATAAGCACCCCCTTTGTATAAGCCACCCCCCCAATTTTTGGACTGTGAAGTTTTGAAAAAAATATTTTATTAGAGAAACAAGTTATGAAGAAAGAAAATTTACAAAGAAACAAAATTCGACGTCTAGATCTACAACTTCGGTCATGACGCCGACAGCGGTGCGGGCGACGCTAGCAATCTACGCATCGGAACGAGAGTAGGAACGAAGCATTCAGGCCGATGCCTAGCGTATGCATTTCTATCGCGTACTCGCACCAGTAATCGTATCATCACGTACAATTTTTACAAAAAAGTATAGCATACTGCTGGAAAACCAGTTTATTCCTACTTTATTATTTTATGCATTTTTCACGTATAAAAAGTGTACCTGCTTTGTATATGCCACCCCCCTACTTTTTGGGCTTGAAAATTTTGGAAAAAAGGGGTGGCTTATACATGGGGAAATACGGTATCTCTAGTTAAAGTCTAACATATGTTTACTTCCCCTCTCTAATCCTCCTTTATCCATAGATTAGTGACTTCGTTTGCCTGAGTTGTATCTGCTTGGAAACATTCTTTATCTGAGGTTTGCCATCTGAGATTGGAACATTCCTGCAATTACAACTCTACACAGAATCTGATGTTTTTCCTTAAAAATGATGCAACCGCATAAAAGAGATGTAGTACAAGAGTGCCAGATTTGTCTTTTCTCACATTCCTGTTTAATAGCAATGACAAAAGGGGAACTTGCAAACTGACCAATGTATTCAAACTGCTTGGAAAGCAGAAGCTATTATTGGAAACACTTGGAGAATGTGGCAACATCTTGATCCTTTTTTCAAGGCATATCCACTAGAACAGTGGCCCCCAACCTTTTTTGTGCCACGGCCCGGTACCGGCATCACAAAATGATCCGCGGCCCGGTACCGGCATCAGCACGCATGACAAGGCAAAGCGAGCCGAGCGACCGGACAGCCAGCCGTCTCCCGCTTCTCCCCACCACCTTCAACTCCTCCTTTGTACCTTTGTTGATGGGCTTCGCTTCGAGACGGCTTTGGGACGGTCACTCGGCTCGCCTTGCCTTGGGTGCTGAAAGAATCCTCACGCCTTAGTTTCGTTCAAAGCCCCCCCCCCTCGATGAAACTAAGGCGCGAGGATTCCTTCAGGACCCAAACGCCACTTTCCAACCGGAAAAGCTCACCTGGAAGCACTTTCTCATCAAACAAGATGGCGGCGCCCAGCAAACCGGTGGCCCGGTAGGAAATGTTCCACGGACCGGTACCGGTCTGCGGCCCGGTGGTTGGGGACCCCTGCACTAGAAAAGAAAAAGAGCAGTCCTCTTGGATCAGACCCAAAGTCTATTTGCTTCAATATCCTGACTCCCATAATGTCCAGGCAAAACTCATAAGCAGATCGTATCCCATTCTATCCCCTTAGAAACAAAGCCCAGCCTACAAGGTAAATGCATTTAGACTTGGTTCTATCTGGAGAAAAAAAAAATCTGTTCTCTTTATGTACTAATACTCCTGATTTGATGGCTGCCTGCTAGGCTCAGATTTTATGATAATATATACAGTATTTTCCCAAGTGTCATAACAGTTTGAGAGAAACTTTTTGAATTTTCAAGAATGCAGGTGCAAATGATATTTATTTATGTATTTATATCCTACTTTTATTGCTTTTATAAATAACTTGGGGAGCAAATATATTTAGTACTTTACATTTTACATTTAGAGAAAGTTTGGCCCCAAATCACTCAGCTGGCTTTCATACCTAAACAGGCCTAGAATTCATAATCTCCTGGTTTCCAGCATGGTGCCTTGACTACTAGACTAAGCTGAAAGTATATTAATACTATCTCCTTCCCCTCCCTTCAGAGAAGGCAGTTATGAGAGGATTAATGTTTATCTTTGTATTCATGGTGATACTATTTTAATATATTTATGGTTATGGGATTATATATACTATCCATAATTTCAAACATCTTTGAGTGTTGGTTTATGTTATAAATTTTCCCTAAAACTCTTATGCATGAAATGGGACAGATAATGATTATAATGTTTGAAAGCTGTTTTCCATCCAGTTTAACCTAATTGCATGGAAACTCGTCACATTTGTTGCCAGGACTATGTGGTGTATAATGGAAACTGTACATAGAACTAAGTCAAACCATGCTGAAATTTGCTTTTAAACAGAGCTGGCAAGGAGCCCTGCCTTGCAGAAATAATTAGGGAGGCTTGAGAGCCAAACTAGAAGTTAATAGAATTAATAGATTTTTTTGCTGTTGTTTAATGCAGTTACCAACCTTGGGGTTCCTAAAGCTTGTTGAGCCTTCTTGTGATTCTATTTCAAGTTCAAGGTATTGCACTCAAACAACAATTTTATTACTATAAAAATATTACAAGTTTCTATTATGGTGTCATGTGATCAACACCAAGCTCCTGTCATATACGTTCTGAGATATTTTTATTACATTCAAATAAGCTTAAATTCTCTTGACTCCAAATGAAGGTGATTACCCATCATTATTGCTTTCTATTGCATGAGAAACAGTATTCTTATTATACTCATAAGTAGCCATGCAATTTGAAGTCAGCATGCAATGATTAATGCCAATGCACTGGTTTTCTTAATGTAGTTTAATATGCATAGGGTAGATGAACTCTGTTGCTTAGGCTGTAAGTTTGGAGTTTAGCTTATTGTCTCCCAGTCTTTACTACTGCTCTCAACATTCACCATCACTACAGTTTCCTCTATCTTTTTTAAAATTCTTAGTAGCAGCATCTGTTATGTCCCTGGAACTTAAGAAGTTCCCACCCAGGTCCGTTCGTGCTGCGGGGGCGGTTGCCCTCTCTCATTGGTTGGATCTCCCCAGCAGCCAGCTATAAAAGCAGGCTGCGGGGTCCAACCAGTTGCTGATCGCTGCGAGCCAGTTCCAGGCTTGGCAAGCACGTTCAGTCCTTTATTATTCTAATAAAGTATTTGTTGCATCCATGCCCTGGTTCAGCCTCTCATTACCCGAACTTAACACTGGCGACGAGGATGGGATGGCTACCAGAGGCACAATGCAACCGCTGAATCACTAGCCGCTGATCCGTAGCCAGAGAGAACGATCAGCCGGCGATAAGAGCAAACGCTGATCCGCAGCCAGAGAGAGCGGTCAGCAGGCAACGAGAGCGAACGCTGATCCGCAGCCAGAGAAAGCGGTCAGCAAGCAGCGAGAGTGAGAAGCGTCTGTAGCCGCTAGTTAGCCAAGCTACAGGGAAAGTGAAGCGCTGCGAGCCGCAGCCGCTCGTTTCTTTAGGCGCGAAATTCAAACGGCTGTCATTTGAATTTCCGCCCTAGAAGTACAGCGCGGTGCTGTATTACAAAGTCACTGACGCCCACGCAGGCGCGAATTTCAAAACGCTGCCAACGACCGTTGCAGCCTACCTCGTGTTAACCCAGAGAGAGAGAGAGAGTTGTGAAAAGCCTCTCCAGAGCTGAAGTCACTTGCCTACCACAGGCACAAAAAACCTTCCTGCTGCTGCCCCAGAGAGATTTTCTCAACAGATTATCCAACCTGATTTTTTTTTCATCATGAACTCCAACACAGTTTTCCCAGCGTTCAAGCCGGATGAGGAGAAGTGGGAGTCATACAAGAATCGCTTTAACCATTACATCGACGCAATTGGGTTGGCTGATGCAGGGGAGCACCAGAAAAAATCATATTTCCTGATCTACTGTGGAGCCATCGTCTTTGATACTGCCACAGCACTCGTGGCTCCACGTGAGTTAAAAAACGTTCCCTGGACAGAACTGTTAGAAATCCTTACTAACCACTATTCTCCTAGACCCTCACAGATTGCCAGGCGGTTCACCTTCTGAATGAGGAAGCAATCAGACAAAGAGACCATCAACCAGTACATGGCTGCCCTCAGGACTGCAGCTCTCCATTGTGGGTTTGGGACCTACCTGGAGGACATGCTCCTCGACCAGCTAGTCTGCGGAGTCAAGGACCTTCACCTCCAAAGACGCCTACTCGCTAAGAAGGACCTCAACCTCGCACAAGCCGTCGAGGAAGCCCTGGCAGCAGAGCTGGCAGCACACTCAGCCACCGAAATCCAAGGTCCTGCTTCCAAGCAAAGTGCAGTTTCAGTCCACTCTGAAGAGGTGGTCATCGAAGAGGACCCCAGCGATGCAGCCGACATCCACCGCCTCGCCCACGCCAGACACCCGCAGGTAGGAGCCAAGCAAGAGAGCGTCAGTCCACCCAAGCACATTACCCTGTGCCTATCCTGTGGTGGATCTCACCTGAGGACCACCTGCAAATTCAAGGGAGCCACTTGCAACATTTGCCACAAAAAGGGCCACATCGCTAGAGTCTGCCAGGCCGCTCACAACTCGGCACAAAGGCACCCCTCCTTTTCACATTCTGGACCCCAAAGGCAAGTATTGAACTGTCGCACTCGCCACCATGCTAAGCACGCCTGCCATGCCATTAGTAAAATCTCTCTCTCCGTTTTGTTAGAAGGTAGACCTTGTCGCATGGAGGTTGACACGGGGTCAGCGCTCTCAATTATCTCTTGGAGCACCATCAAGAGACTACAGCCCAATCTATCCAGAAACCGGCTCCAGAAGTGCCAGTTTAGCCTGAAGGACTACCAGGGGAAGGACATTCCTGTAATCGGCAGAGGCAAGTTTCTTGTTAATTTTAAAACTTTCAAAGGCCACCTACCTCTAGTGGTAGTTAACGGCAACCTCCCCACACTCTTGGGGATTGATTGGTTCCCCCATCTCGGCCTAGGGTTAACAGGAGTCCATGCTGTCTCAACCTCAGACACTGACTCCTTATTCGCTGACTACTCAGACGTATTCAGCAATGAACTGGGGTGTTATAACGGTACCCCTATCTCATTCTCAGTCGACCCCCAAGCAGTCCCAATCAGGCTAAAACCTCGTAGAGTCCCATTCGCTATTCGGCCTAAATTAGATGCGAACTGGATAAATTATTAAAACAAGGGGTCATTGAGCCAACAGATTTCGCCAAATGGGAGACGCCATTGTCACACCCTCAAAAAGACGGTAGCCTGAGAATTTGCTCGGACTACAAAACCACAATTAATAAGTTTTTACAAGTTAGCGCTTACCCAGTGCCCGTCATTCAGCATTTATTACACACTTTTGAACCTGGCAGCATTTTTGCCAAATTGGACATGTCTCAAGCGTATCAACAGTTCCCTGTTGACAACCAAACAGCGGAACTCCAGACCATCGTCACCCACAGGGGTGCTTTCCGGTGCAAGCATCTCCAATTTGGCGTAAGTGTTGCCCCAGGCATTTTTCAATCCTCATGGAGCGGATTTTGCAGGGCCTCCCTGGTGTAGTACCCTACTTCGACGACATCTTAGTCTTGGCCAGGGACAGACACCAACTCTTCCAGAGAGTTCGAGCAGTGTTAGAGAGATTCAGACAGCATGGCCTCAAATTAAAAAAAGAAAAATGTGCCATTGCCACTAGACAGGTGGACTTTCTGGGTTATAAAATTGATGCCTCAGGCATTCACCCCCTGGAGTCCAAGGTTAAGGCAATTCACGAGGCACCCACTCCAACCTCCAAAGCGGAACTACAGGCCTTCTTGGGGCTATTGAATTTTTACGCATCGTTCCTGCCCCATAAAGCATCTGTGGCGGAACCCCTGCACAGACTTTTGGATAAAAAATTGGCTTGGCATTGGGGTCACAAGGAAGACTCCGCTTTTCGCGCAGTCAAATCACTACTCACGTCGGAGGCGGTCCTTATTCAGTTTGACCCCAACCTTCCATTAGTGCTAGCAGCGGACGCATCCCCTTTTGGAATTGGGGCAGTGTTAAGCCACAGGCTCCCCAATGGCTCCGAGGCCCCCATCGCTTTTTTTTCCAGGACGCTCTCTGCAACAGAGCGCAACTATAGCCAAATCGATAAGGAAGCTTTAGCAGCTGTCGCAGCTGTGAAGAAATTCCATGAATTTCTTTTTGGCCACTTTTTCGAGCTGGTCACGGATCATAAGCCTCTCATGGGCCTACTAGCAGGTGACAAACAGACCCCTCAAGTCCTGTCTCCTAGAATGATGAGGTGGACTCTTTTCCTAGCGGCATACTCGTATAGACTCATACACCGTCCAGGTAAAACATTGTCTCACGCAGACGCCCTCAGCCGCTGCCCCCTGCCTGCTCCAGCTGAGGATCCTGCCCCAGTCCACGCTATCTTTGAGGTCACCCAACTGGACCTCCCCATCACTGCCCTTGACATTGCCGCCAAATCCAAGGCAGACAAAACGATCGCCCAGGTACTGGACTGGGTGAGGAGGGGGTGGCCGGGCAGTGATGTTGAAACCAAATTCACGCCTTTTAAGACCTGCCTACAGGAGTTATCCAGTTTGCAGGGCTGTTTGCTGTGGGGCACACGAGTGGTCATCCCGACCTCACTGCGTACCCGAGTTTTGGAGGCGTTGCATGAGGGCCACCCTGGCATCGTCAGAATGAAGGCATTAGCACGCAGCTACGTATGGTGGCCCGGCCTCGACGATGACATCAGTAGATGGGTAAGCTCCTGCCATCCCTGCCAGGAATCCCGTCCATCCCCTCCAATTGCCACCCCCACCAAGTGGGAAAGCGCCAGCGCACCCTGGTCCAGGATTCACATCAACCTAGCGGGCCCGACGCACGGCAAAATGTTCCTGGTGGTCGTGGACTCTTACTCTAAATGGATTGACATGGCACAACTGTCCACAACCACCACGCAAGCGGTCACCAAGGTATTAACTCGCCTATTCGTAACGCACGGGCTACCAGACTCAATTGTTTCCGACAATGGCCCCCAGTTCACATCGGCTGAGTTCAGTGGCTTCGCTGCCAATCTGGGCATCCGCCACATCTTCACGGCTCCCTTTCATCCTGCCAGTAACGGGTTGGCAGAAAGAGCCGTTAGGACCACTAAAGAAGCCCTGGCTAGGTTCAGCAAGGAAGACTGGCACCACAAACTCTCCTGTTTCTTGCTGAGCCAGCACTCAACCCCGTGCACAGTCACTAATAAGTCCCCGGCTGAACTCCTGATGGGTAGACGCCTGCGGACTGTATTGGACAGGCTGCACCCACATTACTGCCCTGACTCTCCCCTCGCTTCCACATCGGGGGTTAGGCATTTTGTCTTACAGGAGCCCGTGTTTGCGAGGAACTTCGCTGGAGACCCCCTGTGGATCCCGGGCGAGGTCGTGGCCATCACCGGACCCAGGTCGTATCGAGTCAGACTGGAGGATGGCCGGATCTGGAGAAGGCACCTGGATCAGCTGCGGAAGCGCCAAGACACTCACGTTAGCAGTGACTCATGGTTGCAGACCGGTGCAGGGCTACAGCATCAACCCCACATCAGCACCAATTCCAGGGACCAGTTCACGCCTGCAGCCGAGTCGGGGACCCCGAACACGACCCGTGACCACCTGATGGCTGACCAGTCCGAACCAGTCAACGGAAACACATCCCCGGTGACCAGCCCTACGAGTCCCGATCCGGCACTGACCGAGGAACGCGTTCGTGACACCCCACCGGTCCAACCTTCAGTTGCAGACTCTGATCTACCAGACAACTCCCCAGAGTTGCGCCGTTCTGGGAGCCAGCACAAGCCTCCCGCGTACCTTAAGGACTATGCGTGTTCGCATCTGGGGGGAAGGGGTGTTATGTCCCTGGAACTTAAGAAGTTCCCACCCAGGTCCGTTCGTGCTGCGGGGGCGGTTGCCCTCTCTCATTGGTTGGATCTCCCCAGCAGCCAGCTATAAAAGCAGGCTGCGGGGTTCCAACCAGTCGCTGATCGCTGCGAGCCAGTTCCAGGCTTGGCAAGCACGTTCAGTCCTTTATTATTCTAATAAAGTATTTGTTGCATCCGTGCCCTGGTTCAGCCTCTCATTACCCGAACTTAACAGCATCTGCTACAACCTAAATAGCAATTACTGTACCATTAGTGGAGCACTACTATTGGTTTAATAGGGGAAAGTTTGTTTTCTAAGAAAGATTTATTCAGTAGGGCGGTCCAAAAAGTGTCCATCAGTTTGCTGTAACAGTGTCTGTCATAAGCCTTTGCTTCTCCCTCATTAGTCTGAATGTATCCCTGGTGAAAGAACATGTTAGCCGGCTCAGATTGGCCTGGTATCCACAGACACCAGACTGGCTACACTTCCATCATTACACTTCCAAGGCAAAGTGTTTTCTTACTCTCTCTCTCTCCTATAATTTACCCTTAAAATTATTTTGGTTAATAATTCTGATATACTTGCTATTCATGACTGATCATTCTTTAAAACTTTATGCCATATGTCTAATTACTGCCCTGCTGAGTAGAGAAAAAAAGGAAGTAGTTTACTTCACAATGTAATGCTGTTTTCCTGGTTTATTCCCTATTTTTATTTTTTCTGCACCTTATCTTTCTAATGAATTGCATTCTTGTGTTGTTATTTTTTAATTTTCATTTGTAATTTGTTCTTGTGTATTTTTGGTAATTAGCATGAGTTTTAAAATATTTTTCACACTGTTTTTAAACTTGCAATTGAATAAATAAATGGCTTCACAATGTAATGCCATCTTAAATCCTGCTATAAGCCATTATCATCACTGAATAAAAAGCACCCCAAATTCAAGATAATTCATGTTGGCTCCCAGGATATTCAAAGGAGGTACCAATATAATAATCTCACAATGAATGAAAACAGACTTCTGGAGTTTTTCTTACATCTACCTCTTCTCTAGTTTATAAGTGTGATATTGCGTTCGCACAAGACGCTGACACGACACAGAACTTCTTCAAGAAAAAGCAGTTTATTTTTACGATTCTGCAGAAGCGGGTTCACATCCAAGGCAGCAGGATGGAACCCAGAGCTAAGTTAAATACACACTTTTATACTCCCAGTACAAAAAAAGCGAGATACAATGTATCAGCAATATGGAACATTCTGTTGCTTCATCTATCTGGAACCTTGCACGTATACTAGCTAAGCAATAACCACTTCCTTGTTCTTTGTTTCTCCGAAAAACCACTGAGGTTGCTTTTTGAAACACACACACATACACACAGTGGAAAAGTACAAAATACAAAATGGAGAGCTTATCTAAAATGGAGTTACATTGGTTCACTTCTCACAATTCCCCCCTTTTTCTGGTTCATCTTTGTTTCAAAAGCAAATAAATCAGCTGTCACTTGTTGCAAAGCCACTTCTGAGTTACTATACAGAAGCTTCCCTCCTTTTCCATTATGAAATTTAATTTTCCTACAAGCTTGAGTACTCATGTTAAACAAATTAGGAATGCATTGTATGCAACAGCACAAGCAAATCAAAGCAACTATTATGGTTATAATAGTAGTTAATATGGATTTCCACCAGGAACCAGAAGGCAACCAGGACCATAGGGCGTCCCACAAAGATCCTGCTATACCTGACTCATCCCATTCCTTTTGATATTCATGAATTCGGTCTTCCATATCTCTTATGGTTCTGGTAATATTGGGCTCATAGTCATGGATATATGTGCAACAGTGGGAATGTATCAGAGCACATACTCCTCCCTTTGCTGCAAGGACTATGTCCAAAGCATATCTATTCTGCAGGGTCACTTGCCTGACTTCAGATAATTCTTGATTAATCATTTTAATACTTCTAACAGTGTCATTAAACATGGCAATAGTAAAGTTGTTCATTCGAGTCATGTCCCTATAATTCATACCTACCCCAAGAGGGAATATTAAGGCTCTTGCTAGTCCCTCATACCAGGACCTGTGATGTATTCCAGAATCAACCTCTCTTTTGTTCCGGATTCGAGTGTTGGGTAGTTTGTTCAACTTGTAGACTGCAGGTAACACAAACCCTATAGTGCAAGTGCCTGACCATAATTTTGGTATTTCTCTGTAAGCGTATTTCCCACACAGCAGCCATCTATTCCTTCCCATAACCCAAGTCAAGTTTGACACTCTAGTCCAGTTAATCATTTCTTCGAAGTCAACGCACATTTGACAATAATATTTCCAGAATGGCAGATATTCATTCTTACATTCATAAGTGGTAACCACACTATGAATGAAACATGTTTCAGGCATTTCCCAAGTCTTATTACACTTTTCCCAATCTCCAAGGAATGGTCCTCCTTTAACACTTCTTTTAAAACAAACATAAGCTGTCTCCCTTAAATGAATGAATACCTTTTTTGTTACAGTCCCTCCTACAGGTCCAGTCTTGGTTTTGGTTTTCCCGTCCGGCACCATCATCTGTTGTGTCAGTGGTATTCCATGCAATATAACCCCTCCTCTCCCTGTTCCAGGCATATGCATACACAACCAACAATTTGTCAGATTCAAAGTTTGTGCGGTCTCCCTAATGTCCGTAATATACGAATTCTCTGTCCACAAATCATTTCCCAGGTCTCCAGCTTTTTGCACATGTTCAATCTGTTCGGTTCCTGCTCTTTCAACCTGTTGCAAGACAAAAACACTCACAAGTACAGTTGAAATACACAGAAACATATTTCTCAGTCCTGATTCTTTTTCAGAGTCAATTTCAAAGGTTGTCCTTCCACTGGGTGGCTTCTCCAAGGCTTCTCAGGTTCTGGAGCTGCTTTCACATGGCTGTAGTGAGTCCATCCACTTTCTTTCATCCGGACAGCAGACTCCGTGGTAAGAAGCACTTGATACGGTCCTTCCCAGCTAGATTGCAATTTCTCAGTCCTCCAGGTCTTCACAAGCACCCAATCACCGGTTCCGTAAGGATGCTGAGTCCCTACCAAAGGTGGTCATTGTGCCAAAAGTCCCTGTTTATGGAGAGACAATAAAGACCTGGACAGTGTCTGCAGATATTTTCTCACAAACATATCATGAAACTCAGGAATGGGACCCCCGAAGTTTGTGAGATAGGGTCGTCCCATTAACATTTCAAAAGGAGATACTCCAACATCTTTACTTGGACAAGTGTGGATACGTAGCAATGCCAAGGGAAGATTCTTTGTCCATGGCAAGACATTTTCCAAACCTAATTTTGTCAACTGTTTCTTGAGTTCAGCGTTCCCACGTTCTATTTTCCCAGAGGATTGGGGATGCCATGGCGTGTGTAAATCCCATTTCACCCCCACAGCCCTCATGACTTCTTGTAATATCTTTTGTGTAAAATGTGTGCCTCTGTCTGAATCTACTACCTCTGGCATGCCATATCTAGGTATGATTTGTTCCAGCAGAATCTTAGTCACTGTGGCAGCTGTTGCCTGTCTGACAGGGTAGGCTTCCATCCACCCAGTCAAATGATCCTTAATAACCAGCAAGTATTTCCAACTCCCACTAGGTGGCACTTCAGTGTAGTCAATCTGTATCTTCTGGAATGGCCAGACTGCCAAGGGTCTACCCCGCTTGTCAGTCTTCCGTGCCGATGACTTATTCACTTTAAGACATATTAAGCATTTCCAACAAATAGCATGTGCAGTAGTCCACATATTCAAACTCCAATATGTGGGCTTGACTGCCTGTACTAAAGCCTCGGTCCCCCAATGACTTCCCTCATGTAAGTACTGCATAACATTTCTCATTTGGGTTTCAGACAATACTCTAACCCCATCTGCTGTTACCCATCCTTTCTCAGCTTTGTGACATCCCTCTTTTTCCAACTTTTCCCTAATCTTCTCATCTGGCTCCCAAACTTCTTCGGGCTCTTCTTGCAACATGGGTACTGATACCATCTGTAGGATTACCTCCCCAGCTGCTTCTTTTGCCCATTTGTCTGCAGATCTGTTTCCAACAACCTCTTTCTCCATCCCTTTCTGATGTGCATTGATATGCACCACAGCTACCCGATTTGGATACTGTAATGCATTCAATACCTCTTCCACCAGCTGTAATTGCTCTATCTGCTTCCCATCAGTTTTTATGAATCCTCTCTCTTGCCAAATTTTCCCAAACGTATGGACCACACCCCAAGCATACTTGGAATCTGTCCATATCGTCACATCCATACCTTCAGCCAATTCCAAAGCCCTTTTTAATGCAAAAAGTTCACATTTCTGAGCTGACCATCCTGCTTGCAAAGGTCCTTTTTCAATCACCTCCCCAGACTGAGTAACAATGGCATACCCAGCCTTCTTTACACCTTCTTCCACTCTACTAGAACCATCTACAAACCATCGTTCTCCCTCATCCAGGGGAACTTCCTCTAAGTCCTGCCTCACCTTAGTCATTGCATCAACCTGCAACAAACAATCATGATCTTCCACATCCCATTCTTTTCTTGCTCCTTCGAGAAATTCAGCTGGATTCAAGTTCTTATCTGTCCCTATGACAATATCTGGACTCGTTCTTAGAATAGTCTCATACTTCAAAATCCTTCCTTCTGTCATCCAAGTGGATGCTAACTGACTCAACACCGATGTAACTTGATGAGGAGAATGGACCACCATTGCTCCTCCAAAAGTCAGTTTTCTACTTTCAACCACCAACATAGCAGTAGCTGCTACTGCTTGCACACACACTGGCCATCCTCTCACCACAGGCTCCAAAGTCTTGCTCAGGAAGGCGATGGGTTGAAATTGCCCCCCCTTTTCTGAGCAAGCACTCCTACAGCCACTCCTGATTGTGCCGATACATACAAATGGAAAGGAAGTTTCAGGTTCGGCAGCGCCAACACTGGAGCTGTTGCCAAAGCCTTCTTCATCCCTTCCCATTTATCCTCATCTTCCTTACTCCACTCAATGCATTCATTCTTTCCCTGCAATTTCTGATTCAGGAACTGCACAAGTAAAGCATACTGATCAATCCATGCTCTACAATAGCCAACCAAGCCTAATGCCCTCCGCACCTCCGTTTTGTTTCGTGGAGGAGCCAAAGTCATCAGACCCTTCACTCGCTCTGGATCCAAAGATCACACTCCTTGCTGTATGAAATGGCCCAAATACTTCACCTTCTGTTCTACGAACTGAATCTTTTCTCTTGACACCTTCAGCCCTTGTTCCTTCAACCAGTTCAATAGTGCAATTGAACTTTCCCTCACCTTGATTTCCTTCTCTCCTGACAACAACAAATCATCAACATACTGAATCAAACTGATCCCTTCCTTTTTCGGAAAAGTCTGCAACTTCTCCTCCAAAGCCTGTCCAAACAACAGGGGACTTTCAGTGTACCCTTGAGGCAACACTGTCCATCTCAACTGCTGTTTCCTCCCTGTCTCAGGATCATTCCATTCAAAAGCAAACAAATCCCTGCTCTCCTCCTCCAAAGGACATGCCCAAAATGCATCCTTCAAATCAATGACTGTAAACCACCTATCTTTCGGGGGTATCTGGCCCAAAATGGTATACGGGTCAGGGACCACCGGGAACCACGGTATCACAATGCCATTGATATTTCTCAGATCTGCCACCAAACGAAAGTTTCCATCCTTCTTTGGTACAGCCAATATTGGGGAATTGAAAGGAGACATGGTCGGTTCCAGGAGACCTTGTTGCAATAATCGGTCAATCACTGGCTTCAGTCCCTCTCGTCCCTTCTTACTCATAGAGTACTGAGGAATCCAGCTTTTTACAATTCCCGGCTGTACCTTAATTTTTATGGGCGGAATGTCCATTCTACCCACATCCCTGCCGTCTGCCCAAACCTTCTGATCTATCCGCTCCTCATCTTCTGCCTTCAACATACACATTCGTACTCCTTCTTTTGTACTCAGCTGGAATCCAAAAACTGACATCAAATCCCGACCTAGCAAATTGACTCCAGCATCTGGTATATACAACAAGTCGCTCACAATTTCTATATCCTCATAAGCCATTTCTACCTTCTCCAACACACTTACTCTATTCTGTTTTCCACTTACTCCTGTCACTAATATGGTTTCATTTCCTCTCATTCTATTTAAAATAGGTGCGCATACCGAAGTACGACTTGCACCCATGTCTACCAGAAACATAAGTTCCTGGCGGCTAGGACCCACTTCTATCTTTACCAATGGCTCCGCGTGGGTCTCTTTAAAGGAGCCGGAACGTCCCTAATCTTCATACAAGGCGTAACTGCTTTCAGGCTTAGAGCCTTCGGAACACTGGCGCGCAAAGTGTCCTACCTTCCCACACCTGAAGCAAGTTCTATCCGTTCTGCCTCTACCTAATCCTGTCCCTCGTCCTCTGAAGGGTCTGCCCCGAGAAGCAAATCCCCTTCCTCTACCTTGGAATCCTCCCTTTGATTGTACCCAATTTTCTCCCATTGTCTTCTTCACCTCATTCTTGGTTATGGCCTGAGCGACCGCTACCATCATCTGTGACTTTTGTCTGTTTTTAGCAGCATCCCTGTTAACAAAGGTTTGCTGAGCGCTCTGAATCAAAGCTGTGATTCCTTCTCCTCCCCAATTTTCAATTTTCTGAATTTTCTTCTGAATATCTGGCCAAGCCCCAGATACAAACTGCATTTTCAGCATGGACTCGAAAGCTGGAGAATTAGGATCTACTCCAGAATACTTCTCCAAACTTTCCCTCAACCGGGAGCAATAATCTCTGGGAGATTCATCCTTCGCTTGTTTGATCTCGAATGCCTTTGTCAAATTACAACTTTGGGGCACCGAAATCTTGATCCCTTCTACAATCATGGTTTTCAAATCCCTCATGTTTTGCCGGTGATTTTCATTTTGTATATTCCAATCAGGAGGTGCCAAAGGGAATTTGACCTCTCCTGCTACAGCATTTGGGACTCCCACTTGGAGTCTTCTCCAGTATTCTAATGCTCCTTGTCTAATTAAATCCCGTTCTTCCCTAGTAAACAAGTGTCCCAAAATAAACATCAGTTCCTGGTAGGTATATTCGTTGGGTCCTAAAAACAACTCAAGTTCTTGTCCTACCTTCTGCGGATCCTCATGAAGTCAGGGAAGTGATTCTTTTAGTTCTCTCAGTTCCCCTGACCGCATGGGTTGAATGGCGTACATTGCCACAGGCTGCCCATTGGCGTCCAAGCCGTTTGGGACTGCCCTTAAGGGGAAAGCCTGCGCTTGAGGCGGGGGAGTTGGAGGAAAAGGAAGATTTTGAACATTTCTCTCCAAGTCCCTCAACTCTCGTCTCAAGGGTGCGTGTGGCGCCGATGGAGGGGTATCAGGCAATGGAATATTAGCCGCATCGTTCAAATTTGGTGGAACATATCGAGGTGGGGGACGATAAAAATCATCCTCCGATTCCGGATCTTTCTTTGTTTTGGACACAAATTGATCAGCCGGTGGCGGGCTGGGTCCTTCAAAATTTACATGATACCACACCTTGATATATGGGATCTCAGCGCTTTGTTTATGAGCCAATATATAATCTTTCAATTGGTTCATCCAATAGACACTAGTCTCCCCCTCCGGAGACCAATGATACGGAAATTTTGGATCAATTAGTGGATATTTCGGCCACCTATATTTGCACAAATAAATCATGTGCTTCTTCTCAAGATTCTGAGTAAAATGTTTGAGATTCGGGGAGAACCATTGTTGTAACAGTTGTCCCAAAGGCGAATCCACCGGAACAGGTTTTCTGCCTTCTTTTCCTTCATCTCCTATCTCAGTCTCTAAATTTTCTCTTAACTTCTTACTTTGTCCTTTCCCCATTTTACCGTCACCCTGACCTGTCCTCCAGCAGACGCTGGACTTTCTTTCCCAAAGAAAATTTAAGGACTTGCTTTCTGTCTACCCCAAATGGAAAGAAACAATATTACCTGATCACTCCGGGAACCTTCCTTCAGGTCTGCGGATGTGTGGGCGTCCCCAACTCAGGTTTTTTCTTTTTTCCATGGTCCCAGACCACCTTCTCAATTTCAATTTTCTCTCTTTTTTTTTTCTTTCTTCACACCGGTCTCGACTGCTCCAAAGTCCGGTCGGTCTATCTCTCTGGGTTTTGCAAGATTCGAGACTCCTGGGACCTCTCAGGATTCGGGGAGAGATTTGTCTCACAAAAGGAGACGGAGTGGCCACTACTCACCTGTCCCCGAGACCCGAGGATCGCCGTGGAATCTCCTGGCTGGCTCGCCACTTGTGATATTGCGTTCGCACAAGACGCTGACACGACACAGAACTTCTTCAAGAAAAAGCAGTTTATTGTTACGATTCTGCAGAAGCGGGTTCACATCCAAGGCAGCAGGATGGAACCCAGAGCTAAGTTAAATACACACTTTTATACTCCCAGTACAAAAAAAGCGAGATACAATGTATCAGCAATACGGAACATTCTGTTGCTTCATCTATCTGGAACCTTGCACGTATACTAGCTAAGCAATAACCACTTCCTTGTTCTTTGTTTCTCCGAAAAACCGCTGAGGTTGCTTTTTGAAACACACACACATACACACAGTGGAAAAGTACAAAATACAAAATGGAGAGCTTATCTAAAATGGAGTTACATTGGTTCACTTCTCACATAAGCTTATTACATAATTTCTTCATCCGTTTAGAGGGTTTGTTCTGTAGAATTTATCTTATATAAATTCTAATTTATATTCCAATTTTCCTAGTCTAATTAAATAACAGATACCCAGTTATAAAATTCTGTCCTGAAATATGTTTTGCACTGCCTCATTTTCTTTCACCTGTTCTCCCCAGATATTTATGGAATTTTTTAAAAAAGATTATTTTGCTTTATTGGGATAGCTTTATTTAAAGTTGTTTTACTACTCTCATATAAATTGCCTTTGCTTCCTTTAAGGGAAGAGCAGTATGAGGGGAAAAAACAAAGTAAAACTAGTTTTATGTACAGTAAAAGGGATGTATGTTTTAATGAATGATTTTTTTCCTCTTGTTTGATGCCTGCAGATTTCTGATTTTTGTGATACAGTTCTCCAATAAAAGAAATACAGTTATTTGAAACATGTTTAATGCTGTTTCTCCTCCAATAATCCAGATTAATTTGTAGCAATAATAATCAAGACTGCATAAAAGACATTCAGACAACATAATAGAAATGCTCTGTAGCAATCAGAGGTAAATGTCAAATGGAATAAAGATCACAGCAAAAAGAGTGTCTTAAATCATTAATAAAATATTGAAATGGAATTTTAACTATATCCAGTCTGTGATAATCTGGATTATCAGTATAAGGCACTAAATTTTAAACTTTCTGCCACCTAGTGGTTGAGTATCACTTATTGCAGGATTACCAAATCCTGCAAAGGATTCAATTAAAACTCAAATTTTAAGGGATGGGGCTGCCTTCTCAAGGGCAGCCTAATGCTTTTGTAAAGAACTTTAGATTGTGGGCAGCAGCAAGATTTCACTAAATTATCAGCCATCCTAGATAACCTGGGGAGAGAACAAGAAAAGAAGTTAGAAAATTAGATGTGTTGAGGTAATTCCCCGTTAGGAGAATGAGTGCACACAGATAGATGTAGTGAGAGTGGTGAGGAATAACACACAACCAGCACACAGATATACTGTATAGTAAAATGTAGGTTTTTACTTCCAGTAAAACAGTTAAGCAAAGTTCAACAAAACAGTCCAAGTCATTCACGGTTAAAGCAGTCAATTTTCAGTCCAGGGATAATCCAATATCAAAGTCCAGTATCAAAAACAGCTGAGTAACTAGACTCACATCAACAATCAGCAACAGTCAATACAGAAAGGGCAACACTCTCCAGAAAAGGACAACAGAACAGAACAGGAACTAAAACAACCCAGGTTTCTGGCTCCATCTTATGGCCATTTGAGGAACCACACCCAATTACAGTTTTAGCATTCTCTTAAAGAGACAGTATTAAAATGTCTATCCTGGTTTATATATTTTCCAACCCAACTGTTAGGTGACTTACATTCCTAACAAGATGTATCAATAATTAGTCAGTCAGTCAGTCAATTAATCAAATTTTTAAGCTTCCCATCTCATCACAACTTAGGGTGACATATAAATTAAAAGCCACATTCTACACAGCAAAAACTGTGCAAAAGAACACAAAAGCCAAGGGACTAAAACAATATATTAATAAAATCCATCTTGGTCAATTTCAAGTGTGGACTTCAACTTATTCTGACTAGGGAATTCTGGGATTTGAAGTTCATACATCTTAAACCATAACAAGGTTGAAAAACAGTGAATTAGAAAAATAGAAAGGTATCCAAGGTTTACTTAAAGGATGAGAGGGTTGGAGCAACTTGACCCTCAGGATGAATGCTGTTCCAGAGGACAAGGGTCATAATAAGGAAGGTGCACTACCTACATCCTATCAGATGGCAATGTTTTAAAGACAGAACTTGAGAGAACTCTGTTAAATGTTACTGCATGAGCAGAAAGAATGGAGAAAGGTTCTCCTTCAAATAGCCAAGCCATATATGCCATAAAAATATTCACCTTCTTGGTTAAATCAGCACCTTTACAGTATTCACACTTAAAAGTTCACCGGTCACCAGTGCATCTCATGTAGCAGACTGCTTTATACTAAGGCTTTCTTCAATATTACCATCTTGCCTTGGGTTCACTGACATAACTTTAAAAAGTGGGAGGACATGACACAATATTCTTGTAGTTGTAACACAGATCTCCCCAACCTGTATAATGTCCAGGTATGAGGACTTCAACTCCCATAATTTTCAGAAAAGTCACACTGGGTGGAAATTCTGCAATCTAAACCCATATATCAGGAGATCAGTCAGGTTTTAGAAAATCTACCAACCATTTGCTTATATTTTTCATGATAAAAAAAGGAAGCTGTAAAGACAAGGCATACACAAATAGAATGCCACATATCTAAGCTCCTTCATAATATATTGGGGAGAGAAAAAACTTTTTGAGGAAAGAACCAGTGGTGGTATTCAGCAGGTTCTGACCAGTTCTGGAGAACCGGTAGCGGACATTTTGAGTAGTTCGGAGAACCGGCAAATACCACCTCTGACTGGAAATTTTACAGTATTCTTTCCCTGCCACGCCCACTAAGCCATGCCCACAGAACCGGTAGTTAAAAAATTTGAATCCCACCCCTGGAAAGAACTAACAGATTTATCAAACAATCGAATTTCAATCCAGCTTCAGAGGTCTAGTAAGAATGCTGTTTCTAAGAATTTGAGATAAATAGCATCTTTGATCATTTAAAAATGAATACTATTTTAAACCACAAATAGATTATTAAAGTTAATACATTAAGCAGAGGAAAACAATACTCCTACATGCAGTCTAGCACTGTAGCCTACAAACACTGTCATTTTTAGCACTTGATAGCAAAAGCTAGATACCCATATTTCAACTTGAAATCTTGAAATAGCCTACTCTTAAACTAAATAACTATTCCATTCATCAGTATAACCTCTGTAGTATCAAAACCTGCCACATCTACTACATTGAAACACTTGTTCTGACGATTGAATAAAAGTAATTTATTTATGGTAGTGATAATCCTATGGTTCCTGGGACAGCATCTCAGATGTTACAAAATTTATTGGATATTGCCTTTAAGAAAGAGTGGTCCACCTTTTAAGAAAGTTATCAGATGCCAGTTAGTTATCCCTGTCCTTGAAAAAAACCCCTGGAAAGTGTGTGCTGAGAGTTTGGCAGCAGCTATTTGGAGGTCTTTCAACTTTCTTCCATGCATCTAAATAGCAAAATTATATTCCTTCCCATGGGCAGAAAAGGGCAAAACAAATAAATTCTTCCAAGAGGAGAGCAGAGAAATACAAACCTCTCAATTCTTTTGGCAGCTGCTCTGCAGCTAGACAGATATTTGCTAATGGCAAAATATTCAAAAGATGTAACTGATTTTACAGGCTGCTCTGTCAGCCATTAAATATAATACTGTTTAACACTTTTTGACATAAGCATCGTATTATTTTAATTAAAAAAAATACTATGCTTTGTGTTTCCTCTACAAATAGAGGTCTAAAAGGCTAATACTAATGAATCATAAACTATATCCAAATTAAAGAGCAAACTCAGCACTAAAACTAAATTTAAGAGATACAATTTAAAGTTACCAAATCAAATCATCGGAAAAAAAATCCAAATCCATTCAAGAAAAAATGTTTTCAAATGTGGCAACAATAAAAAAAAAAAGATGACAATTTACCTTTCAGGGAAGAGTTTTGGACATACACTATACAGAAAAGCCTATCAGCCTTTGCTCCAGTCCCAAATTCATGCAAGTGTTCTTCAGACAACTTTAGAAACAGACAAACTCATGCAGGAGAAAATAAAAATAATTTGATCCCAATTAATTGTTTAAATCTTAAAAGATAACAATTAGCAACTTGAACTATGTTTGTGAATAGATTTGACTAGCTGTGTAGCTGAACATAATAAAGGCAGGATATAATCCCTGAATTACAGACATTTTGTTCTAATCTGCTAGATGTGTACTGTACTACAGTTTATTTACAGTTTGACTACAATGCACTGACACAATTCAATGAAGACCTGGGGCTCTTCGAGAAGCATAATGCCACTATGTTGCATTCAAATAACTATTGGGATTGTTTTCTGGGACTTTATCCTGAATCTGGCAGAGAATTTCCTTCTCCTGGCTTGCTAATATTAATGTTTTATATTGTGATAATATCTGTTACCAAAGTTTGCTGTTTAGAGCTACGGCTGAAGGAGGCAACAACTCTAAGAAATAAAGTATTATGATTACCCCACACAGTGGTTTAAAAAAAGCAAAAGAATTTTACAGTACCAAAAAAAGAATCTCAAAGTCATTTAGCCCAGCCCTTGCACAAAGCAGAATTATATAAATGCAGCATATCCAATTGTTGACTGCCCAACCTCCACACTGACAACACCATTAAAGTACACCAACTCTGCAAAGTGTAATCTCTGAGAGTTTGTGCCATGAAAAGCGTTTCTACTAATTTTAGTCAGTGAAATTTTAAAGATCATTATTTCTGTCAGCCTTCGTTTGTACATGCAGGAATTTTAGCAATAAACTCTGTTACTCACAGGATTCACTGTGAATAGGTAGGTTTATTTTCGTTCGTTTTCCTTCAAACACGGCAACAACGGATATCCCGGATAAAGTCAGCGCTGAGATCATTAGTCTCTCAACGCAATTTATCAAGCCGCCCCACCCTATGCAACTAACTAACTTCTGCCCTCCCCATTAGTCCTACACGCCTCTACCCCACAATTCTAAATGCCACTAATTACCAAACAGAATGTGGTTTCAATTCCCAGGTTGTGCTTTAATTTCCCCAATGATTGTTTGTGTTTCATTTCGGGTAATAAGAGGAGTTGGAGCGACAAACTCTCTTTCACCCCATCCCCGCTGCACGTTCACGTTGACATGAGACAAGTTGAACTGGGGTGCGATCTTCAAACGCAAGTGACGCTGATCAAGTCGATATATTGCAAACGGCAGGATCGAACTTGCACTCCCCAGTCAAGACAATGTGTCAGGATTCACCTCAGTAGATAAACTGGTCAGCTCTTTGAATCCCTAGAGGCGGCCCCCTCTACCATTGTTCCTTCTGTAACAGAAAGGTTATTATTAGTTACATGTATACATTGTATTTCATCCCTCCCACCCGGCTTAGTAGGGTTTTTTATATGGAATCGTTGTCTCAAATGAGACACCGATATATCTGTATACAATATCCATGATGCATCAGCTAATGGGTAACCTCTCCATCGGACTAAATATTGCAATATTCCACGTCTATGATGTGAATTGAGTATTTCATTGATTTCATAATGATCATCATGGACTGGTCCTGGGGTATGCAATCTAGGTTCTTGTCGTGTCATATTTGCTGGTTTTAACAAACTGATATGAAATACTGGGTGAACTCTTTTGAACCGAGAGGGAAGTCGAAGACCAACTGTCACAGGATTGATTACCCATATAACTTGAAATGGTCCAATGTATTTTGGACTTAGTTTTTTACTAGTTAAACCAAGATGTAGGTATTTAGTCGATAGATATACCCAATCCCCGATAGTATATTGTGTTTGTGCTGATCTTTTTTTAATCTGCTTGGACTTTATACATTTCCTATGCTTTTTTCAAAGAGAGACGAACTGAGTTCCATTGCTTACATATTTTATCTGCCCAGGTGTTTGTGTTCTCTATATTGCGTCCTTCTTCATTATAGGGCCATTCGGGTATGGGTACAAATTCCATACCACTTACTATTTGGAAAGGGGGATGACCAGTACTGCTATGTACCATATTGTTATATGCTATTTCAGCATACGGTATCAGATCTGCCCAATCACTTTGTTGATAGTTAATGTAGCAACGAAGATACTGTTCAATGGCGGCATTTGCTCTTTCAGCCGCTCCATTGGTGGCTGGGTGATACGCTGTACTTAATCCTTGTGTTGAGCCAATCAAATGAATAAACTCCCGCCAGAATTTTGATGTGAACTGTACTCCCCTATCGGATATTATTTTTTGCGGTACTCCATGTAAGCGATATATATGTTTTATAAATAATTTGGGTAATTTCTTAGCGGATGGTATTCCTTTACATGGGGAAAAATGTGCTTGTTTGGAGAACAGATCAATAACCGTCCATATCACTGTGTAGCCATGGCTACTCAGTAGATCAACAATAAAGTCCATTCCAATGTCTTGCCAGGGTTTTGTCAGTTCAGACACTGTAATAATCCTACTGGCTTCCCAATTTTATTTTTATTTATTATACATATAGGACAGGATTTCACATAATTCTCTATATGTGATCTCATGCCTGGCCACCAAAACTGTCATTTTGCTAAATGTAACGTTTTTAGGAACCCATAATGTCCTGCCTGTTTAACGTCATGACATTTTTTTAATACTATTGATCTAATGTGTTCGGTGCATATATATTAGTTCCTCACCAAGCGAGCCCATCTCTCATTTCTATTTGATTTTTATTATTTATTAACCATTCGTCTTCTGCTAATATTGTAGGTAAGTCGGTTGTAAGTATTGTGGATCATAAAGATTCTATTCTATTAGTTGGTATTAATGGTTGGATTATATTTTCTCATACACTATTATACTGAGGAAGCCTTATAAAAGCATCCACCATAAAGTTTCTCCCTGACAGGACGTATTTTAACCTGAAGTTAAACCATTTTAAAAAAATTGCCCAGCGAACTTGCTTTGGTGACAACCTTCATGGATTTTGGAGTGCTTCTAAATTCTTATGATCGGTCCACACCTCAAATGGTTGTAAGCTTCCTTCTAGTAAATGTCTCCAGTTGAGCAGTGCCCAGTGAACCGCAAAGGCATCCACTTGAATGATAAATGGTAGAATTGTATCTGGGTGTTTCAATACTGGCTCTTTTGCAAACAGATGTTTTAGGTTATTAAACGCTGTTTGGCATTGGTCAGTCCACTTTAACATAGTACTTGGTTTTGGATTTGCAATACCAATGGATTTAGTTTGTAATAAATCCGTCAGTGGTATAGCGATGTCAGCCAAACATGGAATAAATTGTCTGTAAAAGTTTGCAAATCACAAGAAACTTTGCAGTTGTTTCCTGGTTTTTGGAGCTTGCCATTTTAATACTGCTTCCACTTTTTTGGGATCCATTTCGACTCCTCGTTCTGAAATACGATATCCCAAATAATCTAATTGTTTAGTGTGAAATTCACATTTTGATAATTTCACATAAAGTTGGGCATCCAACTTTATTTTTTAAGCACCTGTCTGACTAATATGTTCTTGCTTAGAATTAGAATAGATTAAAATATTGTCCAAATAAACTAAAACACCTTTATACAAATGTTCATGTAACACTTCATTTATCAATTGCATGATTACTGGTGGAGCTCCTTGCAATCCTAATGGCATAACATTATAGTAGTAACTACCAAGAGGGCAATTAAACATGGTTTTTCATTCATCCCCTTCTCAAATTCTTACTCTATAATAGGCTTTTCTTAAGTGTAGTTTCGTGAATATCCATCCTTTGGCTAGTGTGGCTAGTAAGTCCTTTATTAATGGCAAAGGATACAATGGTTCTACACAGATGGTGTTCTACCCTCGACAGTCCACACATAAACGCAACCCTCCATCTTTTTTTTTCTCGGAATAACACTGGCGCTGCCATATGGGATCTTCCTGGAGTGATAAATCCTCTTTTTGAATTTTTATCAATGTATTTTCTCATTTCCTCCAATTCCTTTTGGGTCATTGAGTACATTCGTGGTTTGGGTAATGCCACTCCTGGGATCAATTCGATGCCACAATCCATAGGTCAATGGGGTGGTAAGGAATCAGTCCCATCTTCCTTGGATACATCTGCTAAGTCTTCATACTCAAGTGGATAGCGTTTTTCAGTAAGTGTTCCCTCTCTTACTTGATTTGTATTATTTGAAAGGCAAGGAGGGCCATCATCATGGTATGGTGGATTAGGACCAATAGCTAGACGTAATTTATGATAACCACCTTCTCAGTGTATAGTGGGTTCCCATTTATCAAGCCAAGCTAGTCCCAGAATTACTGCTTCGCTCATGTGAGGAACCACCACAAAAGAAATCCACTCCCAGTGCTCCCCCATCACCATTTTAATATATTCAGTTCTATGAGTTGCTTGAGCTCCATCCAATATAGATCCATCCACCTGTTCAAATTTAATACGGACACCTAATTTGATAACTCTTAAATGTAATTTATCAACTACTGCTTGAGTTATTAAACATCTTGTGCACCCTGAATCTATCAATGCCCCCACCTTAATTCCCACAGGTAAAATAAAAAGATGAATGGGTTCACTTACCATTGGGTCGTCTGGCATCTCGTTATCCATATCAGCTTCTCCCAACGTAGAGCAGACCTTTCATCTTCCCCTGGAATATCCGATGAATCCCCACTACTCCCCTCGCCTTGTCTTGGTCATACCACTCTCGTCTACTTAGTTTAGTTCTATTCATTTCTGAAGTAGATCACGGATCCTTGACTGCCATAGGTTGAACTGGACTATCCATAGCCCGATGCCTTCGTCTATCACAGCGAAAACATTTAAATATTCTCCTGTTATTTTGTGTTGACATTATTCTGGGTTGTGGTTTTGGACTTGTGTTTATAACCTTTCATGGTTGTATTAATCCTTCCAGTCCCGGCTTCAAATGACGCAAACCATCATCTAATTCAATCGCCACACAATATCAATCAGTCAATGTAGTGTACGAACCTCTATATAAACAGGCCTGATGCAATTTAGGGTCCATTCCTTCTTTAAATATATGAATTAATAAACTGTCCAGTAACGACGGGAGTTTACTAGTCACTCGTCGAAAGTCATTTACATGTTCCCGTGCTGTTCTCCCTTTTTGTTTTATTATTAACAAATCCTCCTCTGCTTTCTTGTCTGCAGCTGTATCTTCAAATCGATTGCTTAATGCTTCCAAAAATTGTCCTATGTCCCCCATCTCCTCCACTCTATGGCGATATAGATCAGATGCCCATTCGTATGCTTCTCCCACTAACACTCCAGTAATGGCCATTACCATTGACCAATTTGAGCGATAACAATGGAAGTATAAAGCAAAATGGTTTAATACTTGGCTTAAGAAAATAGCCACTTTATTTGCGTTCCCATCAAATGTGGTTGTTAGAGGAGGGGGGCCCCCACCTCCCTGGTACATGACCTCCCCAACATGCTCCATAATCCAGGTCCTGTGGTTCTACTGACTGAGATCTCAGGGAATATCCATCATCCCCTATGTTTCTGTCCTCCATTCTCCTAGAATGTAAGTCCAATCTGTCCAATCCACTTCCGACTTCAGACTCCTGAAATCCTAATGGACTGGATACATATAAAGGATCCTTTTCAGACTGTAATACTTGTTTCTGAATCGAGGTTCCCCTCTCCTTTGTTCCCCTTAAAGTTACCTCTCCGAATTGCATCCTTAATATTTCTAATGTGTCACTTTCTGGAAATGCCCATTGATTTCACCGGACCCAGACCAACGTTTCACTTTCCAATCCATTGGACGTTCCCTTTGCCTATATTCTTTCCCCTTTCCCTCTCGTAAACCAGGGCCTGGGTCACTTAATCGCACATTAGTTGTTTTAGGTTTTACTACAGGTGGTACTGTCAATGGCACATCCTTTCTCTCCATTTTCCCCATTTGTATTCCATTGCCCTCTCCCCCAGTATCTGCAGCCACTTCTGCGCCTTCCTCCACTGTCCATTCGGGATCTGTGCCTTCTGCCATTGTCAACAGTGAAGTAGGTTTGTTTGTTTAAGAATCAAGGTGTGAGCGCTGACTATCTGTTAGCCTTCGTTTGTACACGTAGAAATTCTAGCAATAAACTCTGTTACTCACAGGATTCGTTGTGAATAGGTAGGTTTATTTTCGCTTGTTTTCCTTCAAACACGGCAACAACGGATATCCTGGATAAAGTCAGCACTGAGATCATTTGTCTCTCAGCACAATTTATCAAGCCGCCCCACCCTATGCAGCTAACTAACATCCGCCCCCCCCCATTAGTCCTACACGCCTCCACCCCACAATTCTAAACGCAACTGATTACCAAACAGAATGTGGTTTCAATTCCCAGGTTGTGCTTTAATTTCCCCAATGATTGTTTGTGTTTCATTTCAGGTAATAAGAGGAGTTGGAGTGACAAACTCTCTTTCACCCCATCCCCATTACAGGTTCGCACTGACACGAGACAAGTCAAACTGGGGTGGGATCCTCAAACGCAAGTGACGCTGATCAAGTCGATATATTGCAAACGGCAAGATCGAACTTGCACTCCCCAATCAAGACAATGTGTCAGGATTCACCTCAGTAGATAAACTGGTCAGCTCTTTGAATCCCGACAATTTCTTTTTTAGTAATTATTATAATGCTAATTACATATATGGGATGTCATGCCTTTCTTCAAAATACATATACACAGGAGTATATTCAGTAAATGGATTAGCACTTACCACTCCATATTACTGGACTCATGGTATACCTTGTTGCATACCAATTTCTGCAAATTTCCATCAACAATTAGCTAGAGGTTTCCATGACAACATATCTTGCTTATCACCTAGGCCTGTGAAAATAAATAACTATATATGGATCTGTGGTTGAACACATCAGAAGCCATGGTAAAAATATACAGAAACAGTAGATTATATACAGAGTAATACACAATAAACAAGGAATTATTTACTCATAAAAGGTTCACTGCCAAAGAACTGAATTGTACAAGACAACCTATTTAAAATAAAACAACACACACACACTGTTATAACAATTTCATATCTTAAGTGACTAATCATAACTGGCAATTCCATCATGTTCCCTGTTGCTCAATAATTTCAATGACACTTAACAGATCTTAAAACATAGGGAATGATGAGATGGATTATTTCAAAGAAGTGTTTGGAATCTGTTATTTTATTGAATCTTGAAACACATTTCCAGTACATTTTGTGTAGCTCTGCTTTCTGGGACCCATTTTATAAACCAGGAGAAATGCCTGGACTAGAGTGAAAAACTCTGAAAGTCCCTATGAGACCAGAACATGTAATGTGGCTATATTAACAAGAATCAATCTATTATCTAAACTGTTAACATCCGTTTTATTATATTTATAGTGAATCTATATTAGGGGAAGCTGGATTGGAAGAAGATGAATGTGTTTTTAAAATTGGAGGAAGAAGCATCAATAATCCACCCTATGTTGATGACATTCATGCAAAAGGTCTACAAGCTTTAATAATAGAAGTCAAGGAGCATAGTAAAAAAAAGTATGACTACGATTAAATATGAAGAACACATTAATTATAAAAGATACAACCTGTAGCTGAAGTGGTAGATAGCTTTTGTCTTTTAGAATCAACCATCAACAGTAATAGAAGAAGCAGAACAAGAAATATGCTGCAGACTAGTACTTGGTACAGCAGCCATCACTGCATTGGAAAAAATATTCAGATGCTGTGATGTGTCTATACCTACAAATATTAGAATAGTGCAAGTAGTGATATTCCCTATGACACTCTATGGAAATGAAACTTGGGCTTTGAAGGGGTAGAATAGGAAGAGTAATAATACTTTTGAACTTTGGCTTTGGAGAAGACTCCTGAGAATAGATATAGCAGTTAAACATGCACCTCTTCAAAGTGCTTTACAGCACTGTCTAAGCAGTTTAGAGAGTCAGAATATTGCCCTCAATAATCTGGCTCCACATTTAATCAACCTCAAAATGATAGAGGGCTGAGTCAACTGGTCAAACTATCATGCTTAGCCAAGGTAAAAAGCCAATAGTTTATTGAGTAAATCAACCCAAAGTTCTCAATAGGCATAATTGACTAGGCACAAATTATCCTACTCAGAACACATTACACAAAGTCCTAATTCTATAGAGAGTGGAAGAAAAGCAAAAAAGAGGACACCAGCAGCAAGATGGATGGGTTCAGTTACAGTGGTGATAGATGCATCATTAGAAGATCCTGTTAGACACATCCTAATAGAAGATATGATATGTATGTGACTGCTAAAAGTCAACAACGACTTAGATGGCATATAATCAATCAGAACCAATCAAGGCTGACATAAAATATTAATAATAAATGTAGTTACATATGACTAATTACATGTCAATTATGAACTTCATGTGAATGAATACTTAGTGAACAAAATATATAGACTGATATGTAACTTTTTTCTGTATAGGAATATAGGTGCCTTACCCAATATAAAGCACCCTCATTCAGCAACTGTATTCATATAAGCAGAACAAATTGAAATAGCTGCAACACAGAGCAGCTCAGAAAGGCTGTCCAGTTGTGCAACCTTAGAATAAATAGCCATTCCCTCTGATAGACTTCTCACAGAAATCGAAATGTAAAAGATTTGTAGGTATAAAGGGTCTCACTTAAAAGGCTTGTGGTAAGTTATTTTTTTAAAAAAAAACAGAGATTCTGATACCAGAAAAAAGAGTAATATTACTAACACAAACTTTTAAAACCAGAAAGAGATAAACAATGGGGATGGGAAGAGCAATTTAAAAAGTAATACAAGGATATTAGTTCCAAAGAGCCATACTAAAAATACGTAATTAAATGGTATGGAGAATGAACTGCCCCCTCCCACTGAGATTACAGGAAAAGCCCCAGGCATGGTTCTTTGGGGAAAGCATCTTCAATTCAGATGCAGATCCCTTGAAAGGTCATCTTCCAAATTGTCACTGCTTCATCTCATCAGCCAAGGATCTAAGCCAGGCTTGTCCAACCTGCAGCCCATGGGCCGCATGCGGCCCAGGTGGCCTCGTAATGCGGCCCAGTGCCACCCCAACCTTCGTACCAGAGCCAGTGAGGAGGAGGAGGAGAGGCAGGCGCAAGGCGGGGCAAGGCAAGCGCCACGCCAAGCAGCAACAGAAAAGGTGGGCGCCGTCAGAGTGCCACCTCCTGCTGTTGCCGCTGCTGCCGCCGCTGCTTCTGCCCCTGCCGCCGCCGCTTCTGCCCCCACCGCCGCTGCTGCTTCTGCCCCTGCCGCCACCGCCGCTTCTGCCACCGCCGCCGCTGCTGCTTCTGTCTTTCAGTCCTGCCTCATCCAGCCGGGCCATTTGCAGGAGGAGAGGTAGGCGCAAGGCGGGCGAGCTTTCTTCCCCCCCCCTCACACCCCTGCAAAATTTGGCCAGAAAATAAACCGTGATAAACCGTGATAAAAAAACCGTGATAAAAAATAAATAATTTTTAATAAATAATTAATAATAAATAATAAAAGCATCTCACTAACTTCATTTCCAAATAAATTTAATATGTTAATATGTTTTTTATGGTTTTTTTGGATGATCAGGTATCGTTACTGTTATTTTATTTTATGTGCGGCCCAAACCAAATTTTCATCTTCTAATGTGGCCCAGGGAAGGTGAAAGGTTGGACACCCCTGATCTAAGCAAAGGCTTATAATATTTTAAAACAATCGTGTGTTTTGTCTTGCATAAAATGTAGCTTTGCAAATGTATAGAAAAGCTCATTAAAAAATAGGCTTCCCACAAAATTGACCTCCAAATAACAGCAATTGTCATATTTCTTCCTAAGAATCAGGTATCCCACCCACACAGTTCATTATTATAATGTTCTAATCCTCTTGATTATTTATAGCGTGGCCATCTGTTAAAGTCACAACATTCTTCCCACTTATATATCAGTTCCAGTAACAGGTAATTAACAAAGAATTGTGGAAGCTCTCTCACTTATCCAAAGGTTTCCTGCTTCTCAGGAATACCATCTGCCTCTTTCTCTCTCTTTAACTAAAACCTATTGCCCCTGAGTTATACAGTCACATGGGAAATGATATGATACAGTAGATGCCAAAACAACAGATGGACCGCCCAGGCAATAGGCACCTACGAAGTAGATTAATACACGATGCAGTGTCCAAACATGTTGCAAGAGAAGGCAACAGAAAGGCACACTAGATAAAAATGTTGATAAACCTTCCCATAGAAAATTGGGCTAAAGCAAAATTGTGATCTAAGGTACATTACACTTTGGTTGTCTTATGTAAATCTCAAAGGAAATTCATTTTTGAAAAAAAACACGATACCTCTAATTTTACATAAATTTTAATGTGTTGTCTCAATAAAAATGAGTTAATGGCTGCAAATCTGTTTATTGTGTTTCTATGTCAGGTAACAAAAGATAGCATCAAAGGTCTAGTTCAGAATCTAAATATCTTAAAGAAACAGAGATACTCGTGGCTTTTATATCCCATTTCTATTCTCTTCTAGCTTCTAGCTCTCTGATGCAATATGACTATTCCCAAAAGTCTCAAATGAATTATCACTTCCTTTTTTATAGCTAAATTGGGAAAAATTCACTTTTGAAGAAATGAATAAGCCAAGACCTTCAAGATACTCTTTGCTTATTTTGTATATTTATTTTTAATTTGGCATCGCTGCTAGCTCCACTGAAAACCAGAATGGAAAAATAATCTATTTTTGCTGGGCTACATTGGATACTTGGTATTATTTCACTACCAAAGGTTAAAAAAAATGTGGGGATGTTGAAGTGGTTATAATGTGCCATCTATTAAGATGTACTAATATTATATATGATAGGTAAAAAGGTAAAGAAATCACTGCAGATTTTACTCCACTAATCATTGCCGACTATAGAGGGTGGTGCTCATCTCTGTTTCAAGGCCATTGAGCCAGTGCTTTCCATAGTGATGTAGGCAGTAAATGGAGCGCATTTACCTTCCCACCAAAGTGGTACCTATTTATCTACTTGCATTTATATGCTTTCAAACTGCTAGGTTGGCAGGAGCTGGGGTGAGGAAAGGAGCTTACCATGTCACACGGGTCTCAAACCTGTGCTGCTTGTTTCCTGTGTTGCTCCCAACTGCTGCTTAAACCAATTCCAGAAATCCCTGTCTAGACTGCTGTGGGTTGGCAATTGGGCTGGATTGTGCTTAGTCTGGACTATGCCCATCAAAAGACCTAATTGGTTATTCCTTTGCTTCTTCCCATTCATCCAAGGAAGGCAAACCTTCCTGATTGGCTCCAGTGCAGGCTATCTACCATCTACCAAAGCCTGCCTTTTTCTTTTAGGAAATGTTCTCCCCTCACTAGCCTCATATCTTTCCTTGGTAGATTTACGGATATTGTAAAGCAAGGGAGAACCAATAGTTCCGCTTGGTAGAAACTATGTTCCTCTGCTGCAACTTCTACAGAAGAAAAAAAAAGAAACTTTGCAAGGGAGTGTTGGAAAGCAAGGGGAGCAAGCTTCATCTAAGACAGGCAGAAACCAAAAGGGCACCCACTAGGTAAAGTAAGGATTGAATTCAATAGACCCTTCTAGGATAGTTCATTGACTCAATGAGCCACTGGATAAACCCAACAGCTACTACTTATAAGAGAGCATAGCTACAAAGCAAGTTGGGATAAAATGGCTGCAGGGGTAGTAACCACCTGTTGAAGGGCTGGGGGCATGTCAAACAGTGCAACCAATTAGAGTTGAGACTACTACAGGTAGTTCTTGGGTTATGACAGCAATTGGGACTGGAATTCCTACTGGTAAGCAACATGGCTATAAAGCATTGTGTCACATGACCATGCCACTCAGCAGCAACAGTTCAGCAGTTCCATTTGCCATCATCAAGCAAGGGCCACATGGACCCTTGTTAGGATCTGTAGTGACCATGACTTATGACTTTCTGCTGGCTCCCCCATTGATTTTGCTTGGGGGAAGCTGATAGGGAACATCAGAAATTATGTTAAATGTGACCATGGGGATGCTGCAACAGCCAGAACTCTGAGGGCTGCTTTGTAACTACTACTCATTTTAATGCTGTCATAACTTTGAACAATCTCTGAATGAATGGTTGAGCTCTGAAGGGCTCAAGACAACTCAGGTTGGAAAACAATTTTGAATTGAAGCAGGAAATCATAGGCAAAGGTCTATTTACAATGTGTTGTGGGGTGAAAGGAAGATAATGTAATCTGTTTCTGCACTGGTAATAGGCCAAGCAGAAAGTGGGGATCTGATCTTAGTCAGAGGACAGGTTGTTCTTTATTTCTAAGTGCCGTTTGTTTCAGTAATACTTCTCAACAGATCCGTTTCATATAGTCAATAAAAATACAGCATTGGGCTCACACAGAATAAGAGTGAAACCAACATCTTTATTTTATTGCTTGAACTCTAATTTTGAACCCAGCTCCAGTACTGGAAATGAACCAAGCAGAGCAAAAAAAACAAAGAAGAAGAAGACGACAGAAGGGGGAGAAAGGCTTTATTCCTATTCTGCCCTCACATTCCTTTCAATAATAAATGTCTACTTTATAGCCAGAATGGTAACCATATGTGCAATAAACATGCACATGTCTGGCTTAGGCGTTGCAATCCAATCCAGTAACCTTGTGGAATAAATAACATAGATTCAGACAGCCTGGGGCAAGCACGGACTGAAGAACAAATTCTACAGCAGCCTTCAATAAACTTGTGGAAGATAATGGATAGTCATTACTGTCCTTCAAATGAGACTAACCCTTATATATTTGAGATCACGTCATCCAAAAACATGCAGTTTCCTACTGACTATCTGTGAAATAAGGATAACATAAAAGTAAAAATCCAACATGGATATTAATATATGCTTGAAAGAAATTCTTGCAGTATGATACAATTTCTTGCAAATAAACTGAACTGTCTACTCAAGCAAATAAAGCTTTATCCTAACAACATTAAATGTTTCCATAAGTAATTATCCATTTTGAGTACAATATATGATTTTTGTAAAGTAAGAGTGTAACCGTATGGGAACTTATGACCACCTTGTGAAATGAAACAAATGGTTAAAAAGTTAGATTTATGTAGTTACTTACCAAGCACATCTAAATTATATTAAAGTAACCACCAAAATATCTTTACAATCCCAAGGCATGTCACAACTTTTGACTACCCCTAATGTTTGGATATTGAAAGTTGAAAAATTTGACACGCCTTGTAAGTAACCAAAAGTGCTTTTTCTCCATTTTGCTTGGAAACTATGTTCAGTATACTTTTGATTATAAGCAATAGTTGCAAAATCAACTTGTTCGTGATTTGATTTGCATAAAATAAAGTGAATGATAAATACATTTTTCCTATCAGGAATTTTTAAAAATAAGATGGTGAAGAGAGGTTTCCCCCTCCCCTATTTATTCTTAAAATTTGGACTTACAGAGACCCCTAGTGGTTTTGCAAGCAAAACTGAAATTTACAAATTAGCAACATTTTGCGCATACTGTATATGCTTGTTCTCTACTCATTTGAGCAATTGCTTTTTTATTAATGATATAGGAAGCTAATTATTTCAGAATGCAATTATTAGGCTTCAGTTCTAGTATTCCCTATTGAAAATAAGGCTAATTGAAAGTGGGATTTATATTTGAGTAACTACATATAGGGTCAATTTATATCAATTTGCATGTAAAATAATGGAACTGAAATAATTTCTTATAAAGACAATATAAAAGTATATATTGAATTGTTTCACAAAACATACTAAACTGTCCTTTGTTTACTTCATAATGCAAGCCTTACTTCATAATGCAAGCCTACCTGAAAATTTGAATCCTATATTTTGTAACTGTGTTGTACTTGTAGTGCCAATGAATCAGGCTTGTCCCCTGGCAAATAAGGATGGTAATAATCTTCATCTGTGTCTGGAACAATTTAAAACATTTTCATTCCATCTATACAATTATTTGTCTTCTTTCTTCCTACTTTGCCAATGATGTATCCTCTAATCTGCCCCATCAGATATGGAACATATCTGAAATATTGTTTGCTGATAAATAAGAGGGGGGAAAACAGCCTTTATTTGGTCCAGGATGGATTGATAGTACTTCTTTTAGATATAATTGCTGTAATTGTTCTGAATTTAGTATACCTGGTTATATAACTTGACATTCTTCATTTGGATTTTTTTGTGTAGCTTCCTCCCTAAAATCTTTATTTCTGAGCAGAAGGAAATGAAACTATCATCTTTGTTTTTTCCACCATCAAGTTTAAAATTGCTTTGTATTCAGGTTGAGACTATACCATATATAAAAATTTATTTCATACTTCTACACTTCAGTCCTGACTCTTGAAATTAACACAGGCATCGTAAAATATCTGTATGTGTGTAGTTTACTATATTTACCATAGATACATATAATCCAATTTATGGCATAAAGCTTTAATCAATCCCCTTTAAAACACAATACATTCAACACAGATGTTCCTTAGTCTTCAGAAGACTTTGTTTTTTTATCATTTAATTAAACAAAATCAAACTAATTTCAATCAGGGGAGTGGGTGCTGCAACTGAAACACAGCAATTCAACTGCAATCCTCTCATTTATGTTTCTCCAAAACTGACCATGTTGGTTAGAACAATTAGCCTGATTAGCAATTAGTTCAAGTAAGTGATTGTAAATGTCTCTAGCAGCCAAGACTCACATGGCTTTAAAGGATGAAAAGTATTTTAAATTGGGAGAATTTACTTAGAACCAGAGGTGGCATTCAGCAGGTTCTGACCAGTTCTGGAGAACTGGTAGCAGAAATTTCCAGTAGTTCAGAGAACCAACAAATCCCACCTCTGCCTGGAGATTTTACGGTATCCTCCCCCTGCCACACTCACCAAGCCATGCCCACAGAACCGGTAGTAAAAAAATTTGAATCCCACCACTGCTTAGAACACTAGTAGGAGTCAATGCCAATTCTATAGCTGTCAGCCCCACTAAACCAGACCAGGAAATTACAGAAAGGCTAAAGATACTTTTATTAAGACGGACTATAACCGAACTTGTGAGTCTGATTGTGTTTAACTTCCTTGTGCTGTACCTTATTCTAAGAATTCAGTGAATAAGGAAAGAATCTTATAACACTTTCAAGTTCCAGACTTTAAAAAGGCTTCAACTCCTTTTGCTTTAGGAATAATTCCTGCATATTTCCATCATAGTTCTGCCACTTTTACAATCAGTTCACTGGTTTGTTAAACACATTTGAAAAAAAGTAAAATGTTTCATAACCAGATGAATGTGTATTCCTTACTTGAGGCACTAGGAACAACCTGAATAAGGATCTGAAATCCATATGCATTTCTACCCCTAAAGCAAGATTTACATTATCATGTACAAATGTTTAGAACTGTTTCAGCAAAACATGCATTTTGCATGGCATGTACTGTACTCTCTTATTCCCTCTTCTTTTGTCTGATATTCATTTGCCAAATTAAAGTAAGACTTTATGTTTGTTCTATAATGCATCTGTTAATCATCAGAGTCACAATGCACTTTGTTGTTTTCCCTAGATCATAAATCTCCACCAAAAGGAGACAGTTCCTTTCAAAACATACATCTGAAGTTCTCTCTAATCAAAACCATCTTTTGTGCAACATAAATTAATTGGCACGACCACAAGTCACATTTAAAGCCAGGAATTAGGACATCTTTTGCTAGTTTTTCAGAAGTGCTCTATAATTTTCTTTTTCAAGATCCTCATAGAGTTTCCACTAAAACAAGAAGTCAATTTTGCTGTAAAAATTTCCATTTGCCTTAATTTTTCAACTTGTGATATTCTTGGAAAGAAAGTAAGCAGGTTCCATATGATAAAATAGGGAAGTTAATTTTAACCAAAAATGATTTTACACCTGATCTGAAGAAAAATAAAGGCTCCAATTCAAATGTATGTGGTCCTATTCTGCTCATAGAACTGTCCAAGTTTTTTTTCCAAAAGCCTTTAGAGATGTTTTTAACATGTAATCAAAGAAGATATAATCACGCGGGACAAAAAAAGGGTGGAAACCAGATTTTGCGCTCGTTATACTTTTTTTTATTACTTTGAAAACATACGTGGCTTAAATCAGCATTTTTCAAACTTCAAAACTTTAAGATGTGTGAACTTCAACTCCCAGAATTCATTTGGACTCAAAATATTTTTTTTTAAAAAAACCTATGCAGGAACTACTACAGCTACAGTACTACAAAAAAAAATGCATTTCTCTATCTTCTGTTCCGTGGTTTGTCAACCGTTGATAGGGGGCGGAGAGAACCGTAGCTGGTGCAATCCCTGTTCTTCTTTCGCTCATTGCAGAGGAAAGGGAAGGACGATTCGCGCGCTCTCCACATGCAGGTTTCGAGGGCTGGGCCTTCTTTCCTCCCTCTTTAACTTCTCACCGCGAAGTTGCCTGCCTTTGCACCCCCGCCGGCCTGGCATGGTTTGTCCTGGAGCAAAGCATAAAGGGAACCGAAGGCAAGGGAGGCCATCCTTCTGCCTGGCGCGCGAGGGGACCGGGTTTGCCTCGGCGGTTATGGAGGTAAAGCAAAGCGGGTGAGGAAAGATCTGCGGGCGGAGGCCAGCCTAGGAGAGGATGGAGGGAAGACCGCGTAGACAAGGCGGTGTCTTTAGGGCCGGGGAAAGCTAAGAAACCGCTCTGGGAAGGTTGCGCTACAATTCCGGAGTTGCGGGTGGGTCAAGTGCGGCGCCTCGGGATCGGGGAAACCAGGCTTGCAGTGTTGCAAAAAATAAAAATCTCGCTCGCAAGTAACTTGAGCCGCGGAAATAAAGCTCTCCCGCATCGCCCTTAGACCACTAATCCCTTTGACGCGGTTTATGGAGCGGGCATAGTTAGGATTGCAACTCTAAAAGGTTCCTGCATTCGTCCCCGCTTGAAGCGCTCGATGCAGCGCGCCGTTAGAACTTAAGTCGGCGCAAAAATGAGAAAAGAAATCCGCGCGGGCAGATCCTGAGGTAGATAAGAAAATGCGCTTCCGTTTGTGTCTCAGACCACGAAGCGCCCCGTGCTAGGCGCGCGGCGAAAGCCTCGGAGGCTCCCAGGACGGAAGTGGAAGCGCGGGGACGACTTCCGGCACCCCTCGTGACGTTCCGCTGGAAAGGCGCGTGGCCTGGCCGCCGATTGCAAAGCGCGAGACCAGTAGAAACACGTGGTGAGTCTGAACTCAACGGGGAGATCCTGCGCCCGCCTGGTTCGAGACCCTTGGCTCGAAGGCGATTGGTTTTGCCCGGGGGTATATAATGCATGAGCGTGATTTTTTTTTTTGTCACATTCCAAGTGACTTTTACCTAATTTGATGCCTTGCTGATGAGTTGAGCCTCAGCAATAATTCTCAACCTTAACAACTTTTAAGATACTTGGATTCCAACTCCCACATTCCCCAGCCTGTTGATTGAGGAATTCTGGGAGTAGTGAATATCCCTGCGTCTTAGAAGTTGCTGAGGGTGATAAGCATTGAGCTACAGCTTCACATTTTCTTGGCAGTTTGAGTATGATACTCTTGATAAACTCCATGCACAAAGCAATGCCTTTTTTTACTGCATGATGTGCGAGCATGTAAAGCACACGCACACATTTGTGCAGTTAATTTCTGTTCTTGCCTTTAGTGTTGCCCATTCGTTTTGGTTGCTAATGAATGTGGTGTCAAACAAGGCATAAAGCAAGTTTTCCCTATTGCAGCCTTTTTCTTTGCAACACTAGGAATTATTCCTTTGGAGTTTGCTGCATATGGAACAAAACTACATTTATCCTAAAACCAAAGATAACTTTAAATACACCATTGTGTAAGTTGCTTTAAAAATAATGCTATATTTACATAAAAATTCTTTGCTTTTGAAAACATTTCCTAGTGCAGTTGATAAAGTATCATCTGTTCCATGCTAGGATCACTGAGAGCGACAATCAATTGAAAAAGATCCCCAGTGTTTCACATGCATACACCTTGCATGCCTTGAATCGCTTTTTCCCACTTTGAATCTGGATCACTACAGCATTACTATTTTCAGATCTTCAGAGCCAGAAAATAATAGGAAAGTAATTGTCCAATTTTACTGAAAAGATCGTGATATAGTGGTTAGGATTTGGAAAACTTAGGTTCAGGAACTTGTCCACATTAATTATACAGCTTTGGAGCAGTCCTCTTATTTCTTTATGTAGTTTACCTAAGGGTTGTTGAGAGAAATAAAAATGATATAAGTGCCTCATGTAGAATAGACCACTTGTTCACAGAGGAAAGCTGCAATAGTAAACAAATTGTTTTCCTGAAGAAATTATTTTCGTAGTAGGCTACTTGCTTGGGCAGCTCCGTAAGCAGAATTCCATAGCTGTTTTTCTATATTTAGGGTTCCACAACTAAGGAGGCAACTATATTTGTCAATGTTTCCTTTCTCTTCCCTCCCTTAAGCTCAGGTTGTAACTATGAGATTTTACTACAACAATAGAATGTTTGCAGCAATACAAGAATGATCTAAAGATTCAACATTTTTTTGGTGTGTTTCAGATGTAAGCAGACAAAGCTGTCATTTTCAATGAAAGTAATTCTTAGGATGCAGGTATGGATTCTACAAAAGCTTTATTTCTTATCAGATAATAGATTAAAAATTAGAATTTCAGGATGTAACATATTGCCTTTGTGTTGCCCATTCACACTGCCTTTGGTGAATGTGGTGTCAGAAAAGGCATATATCAACTGTAGCTGTCATGTGAATTGATTATTCATTTTTCTCTGCATTTCAGCTAGAACATACTCCTTTGAAGAAAATTATGCTCATTCAGCATCTGCAGGAGATAGTTACATATTTAAAATTTGACAGTTCATAGATATCTTCATTCTTTGTCTCAAGTCAGAATATATCTGAAATATGTCTTTTGTTCCTATGGTTTTTATTTCATCTATATTTTGGCATGCAATTAATATCATTACTGTAATTTTTTCAAAGAATACCTGTGTTTGGGAATTATTTTTATATTGGCAGCTAGTTATATTATGTATTATTTTTGTGAACATTGTACAGTTAAGACGACCGATGGATTCCTTTGACCTTTCTATCTTCTAAATGTATACCTTTTGGTGCTATTTGAGACAGTAATATTAAAAAATGCATAGGAGTGTGCCAGGATACAGTTTTGCTGATTTTTTTCAGGTATTCTGCCAAAAAACTTTTTTTTTTAACTTCAGTGCAGTGCTTCTCCTTCTACCTATAGCACACTAGTTGTAGTTCCTTGACAATCTGCAAATACGCCATTGAAATTTGCAGAACTGTCATACAACAATGGCATAATTTTGCTACATTTTTCAAATTTTTAGATGGATTATCAGTCAGAATAGGAATGGCTTGGTTTTAGGAGGCTTTTAACTCCGGTTGCTACCTTCCCTTCCCCTGAAACCACTACCAGGAATAGCACAGTATCATGAGCTACCAGGACTCTAGTGATCAGGATCTGAAGAAGAAAATGTTATTTATGTTCACAACACTCCTTTTAAATTGAACATATTCTCCTGAAATTGCTCACACCCTCAGGAAAGACATGTTGGAATGTTTAAGAAAGTGGTGAGAATTGTGAAGTGATTGTTCCTGTTTGCTTCAAATTACTTTTTCCCGTTTGAAGGGGAAATATTGCATGGGGCTTTTGGAAGCTTAAGAGGCTTGAATTTAGCTTTACAAATTCTCTCATAGTTCATTCTTGGTTTTAACCATTTCTGTCAACCTATTTCCTTGCCTCTATCTTTCTCATTTTGGTCTTCCACTGCAAATAAAATTTAGCATGTCTCTTACTATTACAATTTTTTTTCTAAACATGCACACTCTTTCTCCCTATGCTTCAAGTAACATCTCAAATTTTCTTTCTTCATCAATAATCTACACATGTGTTGTGCTTGAGATGGAATATGCAGCAAAGCCTCCTATGAGACTATTTGGAAAAGATCCAGTACATTTAGAACTGTTACATTTGCCCTTTAGGAAGACAAGAAAAAGAATCCAGCAGACAACAAAATCTGGCTAAATTATGCAGCAAGACTGCGATAGATGGAATCTGACTCTTTGGAAGTTGTTGAGCTAAAGCTTTCAGCATCTCTCATTGCTGTGCTGGGATTTGTAGTTCAGCAGTATTTCGAGAGCCACTGATTCCCCATTCTTGCTCAGCTTACTTTAGCTTGTGGAGGAAGTAGATGGCCTTTGGTTTCAGCTACTCCTGCAGATATAACACCAGTATCTTTGGAAGCAAGGAGTTCAATCCTGCAGTCTGCCATTGTTTCTACTGACATAAATAAGTTATTTTTAATATTTTGGATGCTACTGAGTAAATGCGTGTATTTTCTGTTCCCTGTAGTTGCAGAATGACTGAGCCAGAAAGTAAAAGAGAGAAGATGGGCTTTTTGTATAAAGACTGGCAAAAGAGCCATTGTTCTGAGGCAGCTTCACAGCAACTCTGCACTAGATATACAGCACAATACAAGAATAGTGCTGTGGCATCTTTTAAACCTGCAAATTTATTTCCCAAAGGGAGGGAGAGGGAAACTTGAAAATGGCATCTGGTTGAAAGAGGCATCCAACCAAAATTCTGGACGTGCTATATTGATGACACCACCACCATCATCAAATGCTCCCAAATTGAAGAAACACCACCTACTCAATATACTCCCTGGGATCAAATTTCCATGCAAAGGGGAAAGACAACAGACTTTCATTCTTCAATGTTGAAATATGGAGACTAGACAACAGAGAATTAGAAATCTAATTCAATAATCTAATTCAAACCCACACACATGGACTACTTCTTCTGCTTCGCAAGCAACCACCCCATCACATACAAAAGAAACTCCAAACCCTGTTCAAAAAGGCCAGGACACTGCAGCATCTCAACACTAAGAAAAGCAGAAGAGAAACACCTACTCAACATCCTTCTCCATAACAGCTATTCCAAAAACGTCATATCCTGACACACAGCACCCAAACCACACAGCCAACAGTTTTGGCTGTATTTTTAAATCTGATTGTTGAAAAAAGTATACAAAGTTTCAGCATTGAGCAATTTTGGCTATTGGACTTAGCTGTCTTCTGTAATTTATAAGGTTTCTATGAATATGGCGATAGGTTGTGGTGCAGTTTACTTTTTACTTTTGATTGTGTTAAGGATCCTGAAAATTGGGTGTTTGCCAACCAGCTTGTATTTACGACTGGTTGAAGCATCCTGCAGTCATGTGATCGCAATTGCCAATTTCTAGAAAGCTGGATTCCCTTAATGATCATGACTTGATTGCTGTAAAAATAAAATTATGTCTGACTCAGTTTATGACCTCAATAGCATATAACAGAAATTTTGGTTCCAACTGTGGTAAGTCTAGGACTATCTCTTGTCACTCTGCAAGATATAGAGCTGAAGATTGTAGTTCTTAAAATGGCTCAGTTGTGAAAGTAAATTCAAGCCATAATTTCTGGATTCTAGTTAAAATCATAAAAGTTCCATTAGGAAATGCTGCTGCAAATATGTAATTTCATTTTTGATGGGTGTATTTGCATGAATCATGTCTTGGCATTAAAATGTATAGTCATTAAACAGAAAACATTAACTGAGGAGCATCTGGGTGACTGTTTGCAAGCTGTGATCTCATATACTTCTAATTACACTAAGCATGCCTATGACCCGCAGTGTCAATTTTCAGTCACCTGGGGATATATATTTCCAGAATTGCACATCTGTCATATGTAGGGAAATAATATATTGATAGACGTACAGATGACTATATATGAATTTTTCTATATACAAAGCTAGTGTTGGTAGTCTGCTCAAATAAAAACAAGTGCATCTCACATCTTTTAGTCTGTATGCAGAATGAAATGCTCCTTAATGAAAATACAATTGTTCTGGACAGAACTGGCCCAAGGGGAAAGTAAGTGCAAAGAAAAAGCCAAGACAGGTTTCCTTGACAACAATGTGCAGGCATAAGTGACAGCTTGGGGCAGAAGGGAATTGGTTGGGAAGGGTTGAGCGGATATGCTATTCCGGGACCGTGCTCCTTGCTGCTGAGACTTGGCAATAAAGAGACAAATTTCAGCCAATGTGTGGTTGAATGATGGAAGATGGGTGGTCCAACTGGCATACACATGCAAAGAAGAGTTTAAAAAGAATACATAGTAGCCTTACACAACTTGTTTAACATTGCTTCAAATTTTTCTTTATTAAAGCTTCTAGTGATCTTGGCAGTTACGGCCCTATAAATTGCAAGTAATTGAGGTGAAATTATTGCAGGCTATTTTTGTAATCTTGAAGGAAGCAGGCAGGCAGCAGTGGCTTCAGCGGTGCCAACTATCCGATCCGGGGAAACTTATTTAAATACCTGGTAGGGCAAGTGCAGAAAGAAACATCAGGCCCTTCAGAAGCAGAGCACCTTTTCAGATTGCATTATTGACCATATAATTTGGAGACTAAAAGTACTAAAGAATAAAAAGAACTAAAGATAACAGAAAGCAAGACAATATTATTGTTACATACACTTTCATAAAACTGCAGAAGCAGTTATGTTTATCTAATGGGTGTCAAGCCCCCGGTGTCATGTATCACCTTTTCCCCCTTCGCTAAAATGGGTGGCTGTGGCCAGCATGTGACACATCTGGACTGCAAGTTTGACACCCCTGACTGAAGAGTGCTGTAAAGCACCATGGGGCAGTATATAAGTCTTAAGTGATATTTCTGATTCAAGAGCCTTTTAATGGCTTGACTGTATCACGACTGAACAATGGTAAGGCTAGTTGTGATAGCAGACCAGCAAGCTGATTGGGGGACAAAAGAACTTTCCTACTAATCTTTGGTGTGCTTTATACCACTTATTATTCTCGATTTGCCTTCTAAGCAGATTCCCCTCCCCTACACTGAATACAGAGCCAAATCTACTGTGTTATTTTCCATGAAAGAGAAAGGGGTTAAAAGTAATTGAAACCTCTTCATTCTGTTAGTTTAAGTGGAAGAGCAGGAGAAAAAGCTTATTCAAAGGGCATCCCAGATGTGGAATTTATAACACCACTATAATCTGTTCAGCATCTGGCTCCATGTTTGTGAAGTACAAGTGGATTTGTCTTTTTCCCTTGTTTTGAAGGCCTTAGTAGCTGGCAGGAAAAAAAAAATACTGTAAGAAATTGTTTATCACCAGTTTGGAGGAACGTGCACAAAGTAGAAAATATATTTTGTTGCCTTCCTACGAAACAGTTGAAGGTTTAGTTGAACCTAAACATCCTGCCCCAAGTTTAGGCTGATAAAAATCCAGAGGCAAGTTGAATTTTCAGGGTAAGCTGGTACAAGTCAGACCTGGCCAAGGCAAGATGGGTTATAAAATGAACTAAACTTGAGAAAATTTGGTCAGGGAAAAATATAAGGACTTTTTTCTTTGTGTGAATGATTGGAAATCTTTTATGGAGATTTTGTTGAAAGAAGTCTGAATTGATTTCCACATCTGGAATTAACGGTCGAAGATAAAGAATTAGATGGCAATTCCTCAATAGGATGGAAGGCACATGTTTTGTTCATTTTTCATTTCATTTTTCTTGTTTTCTGTCTTACTTTTGTTTTGTATATTACTGTATTGAAAAATTGTAATAAAATAAGACCTGGACAAGGGTCATCCATAGCTGCTGCAGTGCTGAACATTTTCAACATTTATGTCAATTTATCGTATGCATGTACATAAGCAGGTAGGAAAAAAAAAAGAGCACCTGCTAAAGGCTACTTTTATTGGGAAAGGAAAACTTACACTGTGTTGCAGAGTACTGAGAGCTCTTATTCCACACAATTGTTAGTAGCCAGATTTATGTGATAACATCTCCAACAAAAATGGTCCTTTTGACCACTTGTTCTTAGAACAGCTACTGATAGTTATCTTGTGCTGAGATAAATTACTGGCTGAAGTTGTCTGGTGAGTTTCTATGGATGAGGATAGGGTAGATCTAAATTTCATTGAGGGACGCATCAGGTCTGTGCTTGACCTCGGGGGGGGGGTGGCCAACTGGATTGATGCCACTCCCCAAACTGCTGGCATCTTTCCTTTTCGGATTGGATAGACCAGGCTGAAGCCACATGAGCCAGCCCCTTACATTTTCCAGGATGGCCACTACACCACTAATATCAGTGCTCTACCTTTCATTGATTTGAATGAAACAAACTAAATTTCATTGAGGGCCACGTCAGGTCCGTGCTTGACTTTGCTTAAGTTGAAAGGGATATGTGTAATCTTTAGAATAGAATCAGAAAGGACCTTAGAGGTCTTCTAGTCCAGACCCCTGCTCAAGCAGGAGAACCTATACTATTTCATAGAGTTGTCTAGTCTCTTCTTAAAAACCTCCAGTGATGGAGCGCCCACAATTTCTGAAGGCAAGCTATTCCACTGGTTAATCAAAATCGAACAGAACACAAATACAGAGAAATTTACTAGCTACTAGAAATGATCTTGAAAACTGTTTTGATAGTGGAGATTATTCAAGCCCATTCCTTTTGCGACATTTCCAGTAAAGCTGTCAAGAATAATCTCTATATATCTTGATTTCCTCTATGCCATGAAATGTATAAAAAGTCCCTTCAGGGATCTTCAGTGTTGTAACTGCATATCAAGTTTTGTAATTACCTATAATAATATAGTATCAAGTTTTAATTCAACTTCAGTTAATATTACTTCTGATCGAAGTAATTTAGGTCAACTGCAAATTACTGCTCAGGTCATTAGTGAACAAAGATTGAAAACTACGATGTTTATTTTTCTCAATTTGTGTATCTTTATGTACACAGCACAAGTAACCATTCATTTAAAAAAGAAATGTTAAATACTGATCCTCCATAAATGATCAAACACAGAGAAAAACATCTACAAAAATGTATTAAATCGTATTTAATAGGAGAAAGCAATGGCAAATCCATTTCATATATTTTGCCTACTGTAATTTTGTTCAAATCAGCACTGTCAAAATTGATGTATTTTTCAAATCTTAAAACTCTTGAGACACATACAATATCAAAAATTGAGTTCGTGCAACCATTTTGGGAGCACTTTTATTGATGGTCATTTTGAATTTGCTGCTCTAGCAGCATTTTATGATATCCCTTTCAGATGGAACTTTCTACAATTAATTTATAGATAGGCAGATCTATGCAGATCTATGTTCTCTCCTACATTCAACATGTCTTCCAGTTGGATTGTATTTATAAATGCTCATCATCAAAGCAGTTAAGAAATGTAAATAGGTGCACATAGTAGCAGAAATTTTAAATCTTATTTCTCTTGGATCCTTTTTTTTTGTTTAAATTGGCTCACTTTTCTTCCTGTGAAGAAAATGCAACTAATCCACTCATTCAAGGAAATTAACTAGGAAAACGTTCTCCGTATTTTTATCAGCTTACCCAACAAGGACTTCAGGAAGATTTTGCACAACATGTATAATTTACTATTTCTTTCAGTCCTTTCTGGAAATAACCATATTCATTTTTGCTGGAAGTGGTCTTGTAAATTAAATAGCAGAATCACTGCAAATATACCCAAGGAATGAAGTATCCACAGTTCTCCAAGTTTTTTTTTCCTATTCCCAAGTGCTGCAAAACTGTACTGTCAACATTCAGCAAGCTACTAATTCTCAGTAGGAAATCAAATTAATTGCAGACATTATATGACTATCACCCTCCATGTCCCTCCAAAGGACTAAACAAGAAAATTTCGGTCCTTTTCCTTCAGTAACTTCACTATCAGGTCTGTTGTGGAAAAGTTTTAGAAAAAAGGAGTCTGGCTTAACATTTCACTCAAATATGATAGCAACTTGTTTAAAAGATTTATAACACTGCCATAGATTTCAAATAAAATCATGTTCTCTATATTGGTTACTACTATTCAGTGCTTAGAGAACCCAAGTAAGTATACTGAAAACTTTGACAATATTCTGAATTGTATTTTTAAACATTATTTTACTAAGAATTAAAGTAATAAATTCATTGAAAGGGCATTGGGTTTGCATAACTGAATAATGCTCTTGATTAATTCCTTGTATTAAAGATGTTCTAATAGGTAGCAAAAAATTCAACACTGTTATGAATAATAAAGGAGTAGTGTATTTGCTAGGCAAGTATAGGCATATGAATTACAGCCCTTATAATAAAGAACCTCTACTATTGCACCTTTGAAAATGCACTGTAACTTTGAATTTTTTTTTACTGATGCTTCCATTTTGAAATTACGTATTTATGCTGTACATCCAATACAATCTGGATAACTTGCATTTTAGTTTTACTCTCATGGTGGCAGCAGTCTTCTTCTTCACTGAAATTCAAACAGCATCTTCTCCACAGCAATCCAGAATGTTCTTTAAATTATTTTATACTTTCTTAATTTTTTAAAAAAGATCCTCAACTAAAGGTGTTTATTTGGATTTTGGATTTGCATTCTTCCACAGTCTTGTGTGTGATAAAAATCAGGTCTCTATCTTGAGCCTTGATGCAGGAACAATTTTTATAGTTTTAGCACTATGTTTTCTGTCCACATTGTTCATAGATGTTTGTATTTTTTCTTCTAACAGGCTGTCCTTAGATCCATTTCGCCGCTGAAGTAAACAAATATTGAACAAATCAAAACCATTTAAAACATCTTTGCACTTTAACTATTCATGCATGATTAAAAGTCATTACTAACTTGCTGAGATATTGCAGTGGTGGGACAATGAGCATCTGAGGAGCGGGTAACCGCGAGTGGGGGCACAAGGTCTGCTTTGGCACTGGAAAAGAAAGCAAACTTCAAAATGCACAGTGCTTACGGAGTTAAAAGAAGGAACTACAAAGATGCTTGCCTTTGTATAAATCATTCAGTTGCTGATTTTTATCTACACTATATTTCAGAGATAATTGCATGCTTTTTATCTGGCTGCATTAGAAATTCTTGATGAGGAGGCCTACCTTTTAATTTGAATGTCTAGCAGAGTATGTTATTTTTGAAAACAAAAAGATCCATCTCCCTGTCAGTAAGGGCATAAATTCCCTTTTGGTCATCACAGAATGAAGAATTCAAAGTGCCGGCCACTTACCCAGATTTTTATATTTAGATTTTTTAAAAAAATCTTCTATTAGTTTTATAAATATCTTAAAGCAAGAAACATACCTACTAATACTTCTTCCTCCTCCTATTTTCTTCAAACAACAAACTCTGTGAGGTGAGTTGGGCTGAGAGGACTGGCTCAAAGTCACCCAGCCATCTTGAAAGGTGGGGCTACTAAAACTCATATGATTTCCAGGTTGGTACCTTAACTATTAGATCATAGTGGATCCTGAATAATTTCCCAGAAAATTAAATATTCTAGCAAATATACCCAGAGCATCCTGTTATAAACTGCATGCCTTGTAACTGGCATTGTAATGTTTATCAAATGACCATCCACTTTCTTCGGTGATTAACATACTTCACTTCTGACAGAACAGATCTCTCCCCATCAGAGCACTGGGATCGGCGATAATGGCGGTAGCTTCGAGGAGAATGTGAGTGTCTAATGCGAACAGGATCACCTTGAGTCCTAATGAAGAAATAAAATTTCCAGGACCAAATCATTATTTGTTCATAAGAATTATGAAGATGATTATAACAGAAAAAGCATTTCTTCAAAGTATTACATCTATGACCAAATTCATTTATAAACGAATGAGTGCGTGTGTATACTATGTTCCAACAAAATAGAAAAAGGATACAGTCAAGTTTCAGTACCAAAACAAAAACTTACACATAGTCACAGGAAGATGAAGACAAAAGATTCATTGACAGGCAATGCCTAGAGATTCCCCATTTTTACAAGGCCCCTTTGAAAAGATTAGGATTAACTAATTCCATAATAGGCAGAGTGAACAGAGAAGTTAGTTAAATGTGCAAGGATGGGTATACTTAGAGCTAGTTCAATTTAGAGTTAAATCTTGGATTTAGCTAACTGGGTCTATTAACTCTTCTTCCAGTTCATACAACTTGCACTTCCTTGGCCCAGTTTACTATAGGAAGCAAGCCGTTACATGATGGAAGGTTTGGGGGGGGGGAACGGGGGGGGAGACTAGCACTTTTTAACAAAACAATTAGAAAACTGGTGAAATGAGTCACCTATAGTCAATGAGGCCATATAAATATTCATTCATTCATTCACTCATTTATACATTATTCCATCAGCATCCTTTTAACTAGTTAACAATGGGTGAAGTGCAATAAAATTATCTCTTTTAAGGTTAGAATTTTTCACATGCAGCTCTATTTCTAATGTTATAACACAAATTGTTAGGATAAAGGTTTAAATGTTTCTTTTTATAAGATCTTTGATCCAAAACTTGTACCCAACAAAATTAAATAAGCTGTGTAAACTCTGAAGGTTTAATGTCTCACAAAAATATGTTTCTGGCAGAGAGAACACATCAGCAGACTATTCCCTGATGCTTTGGTCATTTTTTTTAAAGCAGAATCCATTGAGAAACGTTTATAATTTATTCCAGCCTTAAAAGTCACTTCTTGTTCACACATTTTCAATAGCATTATCTTGAGATTAAAGCCTTCTGAAACGACATGTGCATGCATGCACATCGAAAGATAAATATGCTGAAGGAAATGTTTCATGTCTAGCTTTCATGCCTATACCACTATTCTTTATTCCTATTCAGTGGTGTGTCAGAATCACATTGTGATGCAAAACATGATTCAAATCCTGTCAGAAGCACTTGTTCACATCACCACATGGAAATCCCAGATGGCCAATTACCGGAATAAAATTGGAGCTTGATCTGAAAGGGCCAACTGTGCTTTGGCAATTAGTGATGCTATGCTGAGGAAAGAAGGTCAAGGAAGTCAGAGAGTCAGTTTGGATGATCAGAGTAAAATGAAAGATAGTTTGAAAGTATTCCCCCAAACCCTATCCATTATTCAACAGGGCGTGTAACAAAATCACTGGAAATTAGGTCATTTAAAGCTAAATTTGATGCAGTCGTGTCTAAATCCATTATCTGCCCCGGTAACCCGGAAAACAGAGGGGACTAAAATTGATATGAACAACTCTGGTGCCTGAATAAGGATTTGGAGTTTCCTCCCATATTCAGATTTATCATGCAATTTACTGCCGAAGGCACTTGTCGCTAATGAATGCCCTCCAGATGCATGGACTTCAAGTCTCCAAATATTTAGCAATAACCAAGTTCCTAAATAAAATATGATTTTCTCCAGAAAAACCCACTTCTATGCCTGATGCTGAAAAGAATATGTTTGACAGGCTTTCTAAACTTGATGCCATTCAAAATGTTGGACTACAATTCCCATATCACAGCCAAACTCAACTAAGTTACAGGTTAAGAGGGATTTCTGCAATACCACATTTTAGGACTTTTCCCACACAAGTGAAACTCAAACAAAACATAGATGAGTAATTGTTTCACTTTTATTGGATGTAATTGTATATAATTAGACGCTTAGTAATTCACATTTATTTCTGAGATGTTAGAAACAGAGTAGATCTGTGCCTTTAAAATTTAGATTGATATTTGCCATCCTATTTAATCTTGTATGATCAGCCTCAAATTATGTCCCCATATATATTTGCTTTGGGACAACATTACATCACAACTCCTGTACAATAAATAAACTCACTCTATTTTAGTATATGGAATCTCTCTTAGTTGGTCCTCAGATAGGCCAGATGGATCCATGAGTTCTTTTCTGGAAAAGAAAAGTTTAAAAAATCACATGGATAAAAAATATTATCTAATAATAGGTATCCATACTTGCAGAAATACTTACTGAATGTGTTTCCATAATTCTTCTTTTGCTTGAACATCTGGGCTTCTCCTATATGCATTCAAATATATATATATATATTTATTTATTATCAGTTTACATAATAAACAAATACAAAATTTTTAAATTATGACAGCTAAGAACAATGTCTCAATCAATATTTAAGCACAGGAATAATTTTTAAATTTTATATGTGGAAATGGCATCTTATGAGTACAAAAGTCATGAGATGAATCACTATTTATCTTCCTCCAAAATTCATAAGATGTGTTGACTAAACTTCTAATTATTATTAAAATAATTATTTAAGGTATCTCATACGTCTCAAAGTGTTGGGAAAGTTAAAAGTGGGAACAACTAATGGTATAATCAGGGTTGATACTAGTTTCTAGTCAAGTAAACTTGTTTCTGAAAAAAATGCCACATTAATAGCTTAATATCACTTTCATAGAAAAATTACTTGACTTCAAAGCAAACTAGCAAATTATGAGTACCAGTAGTCTTTGACTTACAATAACAAATGGGACCAGAATCTCAGACATTTATTACGTGAGCAATCATTAAGTGAACCATCCATGTGGTTGTTTTGCTTAACAACCACAATCCCAGCTCTTCCAGTTGTAATTGTTAACTGATTGTGTTGGCTATTGAGTGCCGGGGAGAGGACCTTCTCCCTGCCTAACTATGCCTAGGTCCACTAACCCTTGCCTTCTTCTGCAGGTTCACCCACCCAATTCAAGGTACAGTCTTCCTTCCAAGGCCACCTTGCACCATCCTGCAAGTGGGTTCCATTCTCGCAATCGTAAGAAGGTTCCTTCTGCAAACTGCACAATTTGGAAAAGTGACCTTCCAAACTATTGTGAGAATGATTATGTTAGCTAGCCTTCTTAGCCTAGAAAGGCTAGAAAACAAACATCATTGTTCTGAATTAAGGCATTCACTAGTTTTCTAACACTAGAAAGATAACAAATCTTCAGGATTTGAGGTTTGTTCTTGCATCGTGCTGAGAAATTTTGTATGGGAGAAATCGCTAGGAGTGCTGTAAGAATGGACCTAAAATCCTCCATCCTTTCCACTTGAAACTTCCCTGCTGGCTTTCCCATTGACTTTCTGGGGAAGCCAGCACAGAAGACTGCAATGATGATCACATGAACAGCCATTCAAGGACTGGTTGTTATGTCAAGGACTACCTGTAATGCAAAGTGCATTAAATAACTTCAAGTGTTATCATTTCATAGAACTGTTTATATCAGGCAAAATGTTTCAAAATCAAGTGGAAAAAGAGTTATAGCTTTTGCGAAGGTGCTTGTATGATATTGGTCACTTACTTAGGTAAGATGGGCAGTGTAGAAATTTGCTAATTAACTAAATAATCTCAACATTTTTCTTTCTGCTCACCTTATTTTTTTTTATTTCACCTTGCTGCATGAAACAGTTCCTGAAAACCTGAAACTACAGGTAGTCCTCGACTTTCAACAGTTCATTTAGTAATTGTTCAAAGTTACAGTGGCACTGACTATTTTTCATTTACAACCTTTGTAGCATCTTCATGGTCATGTGACCAAAATTCAGATGCTTGGCAACTGGGTTCATACTTTTGATGGTTGCAGTGTCCCAAGGTCGTGTGATCACCTTTTGCAACCTTTTGACAAGCAAAGTCAATGGGGAAACCAGATTCCCTTAACAATCCGGTTACTAACTTATCAACTGCAGTGATTCACTTAACAACTATGGGAAGAAAGATAGTAAAATGGGACAAAACTCACTTAACAAATGTCTCACTTAACAACAGAAATTCTGGGCTCAATTGTGATTACCTGTATTATCTGTACTTTTAATTGACCTAAATAAAGGTAGTGGCTCTTAGATAAGAGAGCTGCAGCCCAAATTTTCTTCCTGGGCAAAGAGATATTCTTCATATTTTTGCATTTTCAACCTTGATCCCCTCGCCCCAATCTTTGTACATTCCTTTCTATGTCCTCTGTACTCTTGTCTGCCTAAGGAACATTAGTTAGTGCAGGAGTGTGGAAGAAGGAAAGGGAAGGTTTAATAGCATTTCTCAATCCCTAATGCTAAATTTCTTCTTTTTTCACAGAGACCCATTCATGCAAAGCAGCAGCTGTGAACTCTTCCCTCATCTTGAAGGATCAGCATCCTCTTCTGAATCTGTAATGTAACTGGGAACTAAGCATAAACAATTCATACTGAAAGAAATGTTCGGTGAATTGCCTACAGCCGCCATTATCCATCCAAAACAAAACGTTCAGGTCAATAAGTAGCTCAAACCTCAGTGTAGTCATAAACTGCATCCTTAAGCTATGCATCTCCCCCCAACACAGGACTTTTAAGACCGTTTTGCTGAAGAACCATTGGAGGAGGGGGGAATCACAAGCAAATAATAGATAAAAGATACTCTGATTTATAATAAACTGTGTAGTCTTATTTATCCTTCCCTGAATAAGTAGTTTAATTAGGTCACATATAGATCCAACACAATATACAGAAAATAAATGTTACTTATGTCATCCCCCTCATATTAGTGATAACAGCAAAATTCAATAGCATTTTTATTATTATTTCAAACCATGTATAAAAGGTATTTAGGAATGCTATATAAAGGGTTAAAAGACAGTTTGTGGAGGCTGGATAAATTCCACTCATCCTTGTTACTAAAAGGAACAAATTGGCTATTTAACAGGAGAAACACTAAAACTTATGTTTTTGCTTTGGAAGAATTATGTTTCATTGTAAAACAAAATCAGACAATAATTCCAGGAAATATATCCTTTAACGACTACTGTATATAGAGAAGGCATCAGTAACACATGTCTTGCATAATATGAGAAATGATACATTTTAAAAGATTTTCTTAAGAAAAATCAAAATCTAATTATTTTACAGTTCCTAGTGACCTGAGTCTGCTGATAAGCCAAAATGAGTGATAAGCATTTCAACAACAGATTTCCATTTTAGGTGAAAATGCTATGCCATTGTAGGTGTATAATCATACTACAGTTGTCTCTCTTTGCTAGTTGCAATCTGTTGTGACTTTCTTTTTAATTTAAAGCAGCTGTATGTTATTCTGCATAATACAGCTGCTACCTCAGGAATTCAAGCTTTCTTGAGGTGAAGGAGAGAAACAACATTTTAGCAGGCAGAAGTACAGAATGACTAATACGAATCATTGGAACGGTATCTGATACACCAAAACATCCATTTCATTTTCACAATGATGCAAATTATGTAAGGGTATCATACATTTATGCAAGTTATGCCTTCTCCACTGATATATTGGGCAAATTAAAAAACAAACAACTCTATGAATTTTAAAAATGTAATTGGTTAGTGCAGATGACTTCAGATGCAATGGACTTTGTTATTTCAGAAGGATGTCCACCCAGAAATTTGCTTGCCAAATCTGAATACTGAATACTATTTTACTTTTTAACTTTTCCTAGCTCCCAAAACAAGTGTGTGGATCCTGTCACGATACCTAATCAGATGCAATATAAACCAATAACATGCAACTAGATATTATTTTGAATATTTAACTATGGAATTTGTATGGCTGTTAAGTCTAAAAATCCTTTGGCAATACAGAAGACTTCTACAGCAATAGAAAGTAGAGGGGTTTTATGTTTTTGCTTGTTTTTTCTTAAAACATCACTTAAGCTATTTTTCTCCTATATTCAACCCTCTCAAACAGAGCAGTTATTTTTTTAATTAGGCCAAACTATTCTTTCATTGTAGCATTTAATTTTCTTGTTATTCTTTTTCCTCAAGATTTATTGCAATATAATAGAATAACTACATCTGGCTTTCAAAAGCTTGTTTATAATGTTCAAATTGACCACAAGAGGGAGTCTCTCCTATTGTATTTAACTAACAAGTAAAAATGATATTAAATAAGGATAACTTTTCTCATTTTAGATGTCCAAAAAGTTTAGCATTCAACATACGATCGTGATCTGTGCCTGGAACGTCGATAGGTGGATTCAGCTTGGTTTTTTTCCTTTTGTCGCCTCAGCACTGCTTCCCACTGAGGGGCTGAATCAACCATGTCATTCTCTTGTCGTAACCTTTACAAAAATTAACATAATGATAACAGTTAGAAATTATGAGACTTGCAGTTCAGCAGACGTGAAAAGCATCAGACTGGGAAGATAATTAGATAAGCACCTTAATATTCTGGATATTTAATCTTGAAGACAGACACCTGTTCTATTTCATGATATAAAGATCATCACTTGACATACTGGCTTCTGTTTTAATGCTATTTTGAAATATTGCACATTTATTCACAAACTGAATGCTAAAAGTAACAATGTCATAAGATGACTGATTCTAGTAGCTAGAGATTTAAGAAAAATAAATGTACTACTCTAATGAACCAGGCAGCACATTTACTTATATTTATTTTCAAAACAAATATCTGCTTCAATCACAAATTCAAAGTGGCTTACAATCAGTGCAATAAAATAACCCCAGTAGAATAATAACCAATACCTACCACATCAGAAACTAGTTAGAAACTTTTTAAAAAGGTAACAAATAGAAACTAACTTGGGTGTAACAATAACATTTATCCCCCAAAGGCTCTGCAGAACAGCAGTGTTTTAACCGTTCTTTCTGATTTTGAATGAATGGAAAAGAAAAATCCAAACAGGAAAACCCAACAAAACCCAAGACAGTGTTTGCTTGTTTGTTTGCATGTTGTGACAAACCTAAACTCAATTCCATCTTAGTAGTCAGGCATAGCCACTTCAAATCTGTATCTCTAGACTGATTTTTCACATGATCCAACATTTCCTTGATGAAAACCATGGATGAAATCAATTCATAGACATCTGGTCAGGTCATCTAAGATACTGATTGTTCAGTATGAAGTCCTTCATTAGGAATTACCTTCCCTCCTACCCACAATGTCCTCTGGGTTTTGTTTTCAAACTGCAGGCAAGGAATCAATCTTCATGTTAGGTTACTTCCCTGCATTGCTAAAACATTCTAATATAAACTAGCTACCAACATTTCTAGTTTTAAAAAACAACTAATCACTTCTGATTTCTTTTTCTTTAGTTCTTTGATACAAGAAATCACTGGAGCCTGGAGAGATTTATTCTCTTTGCCTTGCCTGAGCAGGTTGCAAGCTGCTTTTATCTCTGCTTTCTAAATGAAGAATTTTTTTCTCCAAAGATGAACATAACCATAATGCTCATGGGAAATATTCAGAGTTTAAATTACTCGTAATTCTGGACTGCTTCTAATATGTAACAAAAGGGAGTTAGGCAACCTCTCCTATTTACAGGTTTTTCAAGTGAAAATTAATCAGCCAGGAAAATATCATGCATAGGAGCAGATTTATTTACACCATAATCTGTAAATTAGGCATATTATGCATTTGGTTCAAAATTTGTGCATAATTTTTCATCACCTGTGTCTCTTCTTCCTATATTCTCTATTAGAATTTTCTGATTCACTACCGCTGCTGGTATTGCAACGGGATCGTGATCTATAAAGGAGAAAAACAGAATGACAGTGGCAAAAAGTAAAACAGGAGTATTCGATCCATCCATCCAATTTTATATTACTGCCCACTTCACAAAAGGTGACATACAATTAAAGCAACAATTAAAAACATGTTATAAAACCACTTAACTAATTAAACGTAAGTAAGAACAAGATTGCAAGATGGTTATATGTGGAGGAGCCAATGTTTGGGTTCCCTGTTGCCAGGGGATTCTCAGGCTCGATGAAAAAAAAAAAACAGTTTTGAGGGCTTTCTGGAAGGCCATAGAAACCAAGCTCACTTCGGGAAGGATGTTAGTCTAATGGGAGGGTGCCATGGCAGAAAAGGCTTGTCTTCTAGGTTCCATCAGGTTGAACCCCTTAGCAGACAGGACCTGCTACATGCCCTGATGCAAAATTTGATGGGCCAAATAGATGTAATTGGGGAGAAACAGTCCTTCAAATAAACTGCACCTTGAAGTGCACTCAGAAGCAAGCTGTCCAGGCCACTGCATTGTTCACCAGCTGAAGCTTCTAGATACCCTTCAAGGGCAGCCCCATGTAGTCTGTATAATTATGTCAAACATATATATTTGGAAAAGGAAACAATGAGGAGGTTTTTCCTATGAAACAATAACAATTATTCTTATTACTAATTCACTTTCATTATTATTAACGTTGAATTATCCTGGGTACCACAAGTGTTTAAAGATGCACCAATTAAGTGACTTGGAAAACTTCCATTTACCTTATTAGCAAACATAGTTGATGATAGTCAAAGAGAAAACAAAAAGAACCAAAATACACATAAATAAACCCTAAATTTATTTTAGGAAGGAAGTAGAAAGAAAGTGTAAATAACAAACAGCAGAGTGTATAGGATAAATTTAGGATTAGGTCCCACCTTCTTCTGAAAGGCTGCACAGGCTCATTTTCACTTCCGCCTGAAGGATGCCTTCGTGAATGAGGAAACTTTGGTGATCTAGTTCGGTCACTAGGAGAATTATAAAGCCCACTAGGGTCAAAGAAGAGTAAGAATTTTTTAAAAAGCCATTTTATAGTGGCTATCGTAGCACATTTATAGTAGTCCTTGACTCATGACTGGTTACCATTTAGTTATGGACTTGAAAAAAGCTACTTACGATCCATTATTGAAGTTATGATTGCTGCACTACATCTGTGGTCATGTAAAAAGCATTTGGGGTGCTTCTCAATCAGCTCACTTTTACGACCAGTGGTAGCATCTCAGGGTCAAGTGATTATGTTTTGCTACCTTTTTGCCATTTTCCAACAACAAATATCTGTTGCATAAGATGAATTTGGACATATGACCACATTATCTGCTTAACAATCACATGATTTGCTTAGCTACTGTCATAAAAACGGTTGTAAAATTCAGTCTGGTCACATGGTGGCTCAACTTCCAACCACAATGACTTGCAACTAAAATTCTGGATTCAATTCTGGTTATAAGTCTACGATTACCTGTAGTTTATTTTACAGTTACTTTATGGACAGGAAATATTGGTATTTTCTATCCTAACAAGTATACTTTTTAAAAAGTGTACGATCAAGGTTGAGGATGGTGATTCTGCTACTTTGGGAAAATGAATACACTGCATTGAACTCTTCCCCAAACAAATTATGTAGGAAGCTTTGAAGACAGAACATTAAAACTATTTACAAATTTATACAACATGATAGAAGATTCCATATTTCTTCATTAATATTAGCATTGTATTGCAATATTTTCTTATAATATTAGGAAAAGACTTGCTATTCCTGACCAGCTATGTAAAGATAAGAGGCTTAACAATTTGCATATTCTTCTTACAGTTAGCTTTCATTAGAGCAATTTCCCATAATTATTAATGGTAACAGGGTAAGAAAAAATTGCAATTAGCAAGCAAACTTGTGAAATAATGTTTGAGAAAGACCCCTTGGAATTTATTTTTCCAATGTCATGCTGAAGGTTTTAAGAACATGCACTGTTTTGTCTCCTCCAAACAAAACGGTAAACATTTATAATTCTTGAATTTTAACCAATGTCTTCATTTCACAGACAAATATGTTGGTCTTTTGTCATCATGCGGTATCTATGAAACTGATTTCTTCAGAGTCCATACCTAAATTAAGTCAACTGAAATGACTTTATTAAGTCAAATATTTGACTTTATTTGACTGATATTATTTGACTTTATTAAGTCAAATAAAATAGTTTCCCAAGCTTTCTTTGCAGATCCATACAGAGGTACAGGGGTGGGATTCAACTGGTGTAATAACCGGTTCAGTGAGCGTGCACTTCACACACCAAATGTGCGTTTCATGTGCGCACACATTTGCAATGCTGTCACCTTCTGCTGCAAGCCCTGTGTGTAAAACAGCTGACGCGCAGCAATCGCTGTGTTGCGCGAAGCTGTTGAGCCGGAAATAAAGCACAGACTAGAGCCAGGCGGGAGGGAGGGCCCAACAGCTAATTGTCAAAGTGGACCGGTTCACTCCCACTGGATCTTTGAAGCTCCTGGTTCGCCTGGACTAGGACAAACCGGTAGAATCTCACCCCTGCAGAGGTGATGAAAAGAACTGAAGAGTGGAAAAGAAACCCCTCTGCAACCAACTTTTAGCCACATTTTGGACAAAACCTCACATATAAATGAAAGAAATTACAAATGGCTTGGTTTCCTATCTCTTTTTTTATTCCTTTGCCCGAGAAAAGTCAATATGCTTTCACACTCTTAATCTTTGGAAATAGCAACAACTGGTACGGAAGAAGAGCTAGCTGTCTTGAGGATGGCGTCTAGCTGTGTGGTAAACCAGAAGTGGTATTCAACAGGTTCTGGAGAACCGGTAGCGGAAATTTTGAACAGTACAGAGAACCAGCAAATACCACCTGTGAATGGAGATTTTACAATATTCTTTTCCTGCCATGCCCATGAAGCCACGCCCACAGAACTGGTAGTAAAAACATTGAATCCCACCAGTGTAGTAAATCCATTTCAGATCTTCGTTATCAGATCTTAGTGATAAAAAGGTACTAATTTTAAGACACTAGAAATAGGACAGCCTTTTTTCCAACTTGTGGCTCTTATTAAATAGTAAGGCCCCTCTATCATTCAAAGAACTTCCTTTTGCTTACTATAACCTCTCTTTTCCATTGTGTCATCAGTAGTTAGTTAACGTGCCTTTGGTATAACACTAAGCCAAGACTTTTTAACAAAGACTGTGAATGTTTTAAGAAAATAAGTTTGAAATAATCATGATTTGTTATAAAATATGGCTTGTTTTTGCCCTGCCAATGTGTAGATGGCATTCCAAATGCTCTTAGTCACAGGCACTTATTTACACAAGTTAAGTAGGCTTTTTTAAAAATCAAAACAAAGTGCAGATCCAGCAGTAAAAATGAAAAAAAAAAAGGTTTAACTTGTGTAGGATTATGATAAATTATTTATTTTACATTCTGTGGATGCAACCATCAGGAAATCCTATTTAAAACAATGTTTACTGAGATTTTGTAAGGATGTTTTTCTCCCCTTTCACTTTGCAAAAGATATAAGCATTCTGGTATGAAAAGAACTCTAGATAAAGGAGGAGTTGCATTGCTAAAGATTCACTGCCAGGAAGAATGCCAGCATTTATTGTTTGGGGAAATTCAAGAACAGTTTAAATCCAAGAAGTTGGGCAATAGAGAAACAAGGAAAAAGTGTTTTGTTTCTAAGTTCAGAAACAATGGGCTGAAGCAAATCAGGACCTGTCAACTAATGTCAAGCAATGCCTTCAGTTTGTATTTAGTATAGGTTCAGATTAACATTAGTCTAAGCAATCAACATTAATCTAATCAGATTTTGAGTTAGCATTATAGCACCAAGATGCCTGCAAATACATTACTTCTAACACCATGTGTATATTTTGTTCAAAGTGTAAACTTACCTTTGAGGACAGTTTTCTTCCCATGGTGCACTGGTTTTACTTCTTTGGGTTTCTGGGCTGCTTTCATTTCTTGACTTTTTAAAACTGGTAAGCATAAAAAAATAATAATTTAGAACTATCAACCTGTGGAAATAAATAAGCATAAATCTTATATCACAAGCTTAGATATTTATTTCTAGGGAATTTTCATAATGAGGCACTTTTGCCATAATTACGTTGGGGACTACTCAAGTGTACATATTGTTCAAGTTGAAATGGCTGCTGAAATGATACAAAATACTATCTGTGCTTTTTATACTATACATACGAAGAAGAACATTCCATGCAATCTACAGTATGTATTCTATATGAAAGTTTTTAATGTGTTTAAATCATCTTTGCAAACTTTGTCACTGTATTTTTTTAGGATTTTGATAATGTTGTAAGATAGATTGGATGATCAGTTACTCTCTTCCACACAATAGGCTATATAAATATAATCCAATCTAGACAATTGTCAGTGTTAGAACGAAAGCTAGGCATTGGGAGCTAAGGCATGCATCCAAATATAGATAGGCAGAAACAGCAAAAAACTGACCAAAATAGCTTTGCTATCTCTATAGTATAAGTCTATACTACAGAGACCATCACAGCAGTATTTCCTATTTCTAATCTCTATAATCAGTCCAGAAGCATGATCAATGGTCTTGAAAGTTGCTGAGAGAACTAAGATAGCTGCACCACCATTAATCTGCCTCTCCAGATGTCATTACAAGTGCAATCAATGCTATCTCCATACTTTCCAGCCTGAAACCTAACTGGAAGGGGTCCAGATAATCCACTTCCTCTAGGAAGATGCAAGCAGACAACTTTCTCAACTATCTTCATTGAAAAGGGAAGAAGGTTGAAGACTAGCAAACATTGTCCAACACTGCTGAGTCTAGTCATTATTTAATAAAGAGGGGCATATCTTCCCCTCTTCAAGGAAGACAGAATTGCCTGGACTCTTTCCCCATCATAACTTGACTATTTCTATTTTCTATCTGTCTTTTTCCAATATCTAATGAAGGATTTTCTACTTCTCATATAGTTTTGTCCATTTCCTGAAAGCAAACATAAACTCTCAATTCTTGCTCTTATATTATTCCACAATATTATATATCATAGTGAAAGCCCCAAACCTTCCACAGATTTTCTAAATCCAAAAAAAACCCTATAAGTTAAACCTAACATCTAGTTCATTCTTCCTGACAGGTCATTATTTTAGCTTTAGATTCCCAATTTGTCACTTCTTTTATCAATACCTTTTAATTGGTGATGGAGCAATAATTTTGGTTCTTCCTTCATTTTCCCCAGATTCTTTGAATGTAATAACCTGGCTTGTGCAATGTGACCCTATAATGAACAAAGAAAATATCTAATATTAGAAATTGTTAGCATTCTTTTACACTTTGGGGTACACCTTTTTCTAAACATTTTCATTTAATTATATTCTCAATCTTTTAAAATCATAACTGTTACATATTTGTTATGAAATCATCTCAAATTAATGAGCATGGTTTTTCAATTAAAACCTAAACTACTGATATTTCAAAAATACCAGCAAATATATAGCCTTTTTCTGCTACATGTTTAAATTTAAAAAAAAAACTAAAACATTCAATACTAATGTAACATAATATTTCCATTTCTCACATAAGCAATATTTCCAATAGGAGTAGCATTTACAAACTAAGCACTTCAGCAATGTAACAATAGGAAGAACACAAAAATAACAATAGTAACTGAATATGTAAAGATTTGAAGTAGATTTTTTTTAAAGTATCTGAACACTATGTAGAAGGGTTTTTAATGTGCGTAATGTTGCACACTCCTTAAAGCTTAGCAAATGGTGTTAAGGACCTTGTTTCAGCCTTTAGAGTATTGACTGAAATATTGTAATTCACAAGGCACAGCTATAGTGTATAATGAACATGGGCAAGCTATATTAAATAGTGTTGCTAACAGCATTAAAACAGCCTTCTACTATAAGAACGAATCTATCATACAAAATCCCATTACAGTACAGCTTAAAATATTTGGAGGGTATCAGGTTACCTACATTTCCAGATCCTTAAGAAAAAACACTTCACTTGATACAGTTTCATAAAGTCATTTAGTAAATATCAAAAGACATTTCAAAGAGGCATGCATATGAAAAAATTGCACATAAATTTCCAGAAAGGTAGAAAATATATGTGTCAGGATAATACATTTAGTAGATAAATTGTCCAAAGTGATTAATTACTAAAAATACCATAGATAGTTACTAAAGATCAGATAATAGTAAGAGTCCACTGGATTTGGGCAGCAAACAAATTTAAATAAATAAATCAAAGTATTAACACAAACAACCCAAAATTTGCACAAGTGCTTAAATCTCCAAAGCTATCAAATTTAAAAAAGTCCTAAGACTTGAATTCAACATGCTCCAAAACCAGAAAGTAGCTATGTTACTGTATCACCTAAGCCATAGTTCGTTTAATTGGCTGTATTTGTACAATATGCTCAGCTAAAATGAAACAAATTGGTTTAACCCAATCTGAAAACCCACATGATTATCGATTGGGAAAGAAATGTGTGATGGAGGAAAATGTAATCTTTTTACATACTGATTAGCTACAGTTCTCTATATCCCCGACACAAGTAGCGTATGCTACATTTTATACAAATCCCATTTGTTTTCTTAAAACTTGATTTTTAACAACTGTAATGTTACTTAATAAAAGAAGTACTTATTCCCACTAGCCCAGATATTTACAATATACTCAAAGCAGTGACTCTGGAACAGTCCACTGGTTGGCCAGATTTCTTGAGAAGGGTTTTTTTTTTACCCTCCCTTTTTGATGCTGACAGAATTTCATTTTGCTGCTAAATTTTTCTGCATATAGCCCGGCCACCTCTTCAATATTATCGTTATAAGGTGAAGAAACTTTTTTACAATGAGGAAGGAGGACACAAATAAATTGAACAAAAAAAACAAAGCCACTTGCGCGCGGCACACTCTTGTGTGCAGTGCACTCTCTCAAAACAATTGTCCTTTGTGGAGCGCATGCATCTCATAATTGCGTCTCGCCGCACTGTACCGAGCCTTGACAAATCGTCATGTTAAATACAAATACGTCACATCACACACAATGGATTGGAACGGCATCGATCAAATACAGATTAATCTTCAAATATCAAAAAGGAGAACATGTAGGAAGGATTACAAAGGAACTCACAAAAGAAGGATTGTCCTCCCTAAAGGTGGACGGTTGGTCACCTTAATAGTTAAATATTATATTTACACTTTAAAATTAACAGTATTATCACACAAATAAAAAAAGAAGCTGCATCAAAATAATGGCTGCTGTTCTGGTGGCACTTCTCAGTTGCAGAGGCAGCGGTGGGGCTGAAGTAGAGGCCTGAAGTGGGGGGAGTGGCAGCTGGCTGAGACTGCTGAAAGCCCTGGGCCTCTACTTCATCTTCAACCCCTGCCCAAAAGTACCATTGTGCAGGATGGCCAAAAGGCAAGAGATTGGGAGGCAGGGAAGAAAGAGAGAGAATGAGTGGATGAGTTGCACCATTTCTAAGTTTGTAAGTACAGGCAAGCTGCCAAGAAGCCAAATGTTCAACATTTAACTATGGATATGCTGCAATGCCGTACATTTGGCCATGGATCGTACATCCATTTTGCAGCAACAACATAATTTCAAACAGTCTCTGAACAAATCATTGTTAAATTGAGGATTTTGCTAACAAGTAAAGGGACACTCACTCGGTGTTATCAAACTTATTGATACAAGGTAAAAATGGCAGTTAACAAACAAGTTTCCAAAAATGACAAGAAAAGAAAGTATGCAAACTTAAATGCCCTTTCAAAAGCCAAAGCACTTGTAAGTGATCTCAAGTGCTCTCCTTATCTGGAGAGGTTTGAAGAGCTTATCTAATGGCCTGCTCTTCATACTTTGCTGCAGTCCTCAATTACTTTTCACAGAATTATCTTAAATCTGCCTTTTCTTTCCCCAGATATCCTAAAACTTGTATCCCACATATTTCTTTTCTCTCTCTTAAGTTTCTTTTATCAATCTTGGTTTTAGGAATAGTTAATTTTCCTGTAAAATGGGATTTACACTTTATTTACGAGCTCATATTGAATAAAAATAGTAAATTCTAATAATAATTTCATTAAGTATATAATAGAATCAGGCATATTAAAAATTCTATTCAAACAACATATTTGACTTTATTCCACAGAAAAGGGAAATAAATGTGTATATTTTAAAAACTGCATATATTATGTTATTTTAGCTTGGGGTCTTTAAATAATATCACTAAAAAAACCTAAAGGGATTCTCTAGTGCTGGGTTAGACAAATTTTGCCCTCTAGACATAGCTAAATTCCAGCTTTCTAAAAGCTCAGCCAGCTCAATCATTCATCAGAGGGGAGGGGAGTTACAGTCAATCAACTGGAGTAGCTCTGTCTACAGACAGAAGTCAGCTTTAATTTTATAATTTTAGAAAATGATTCAAATAGAAAAAACAATTAAATGGATTCATTTTTCATCAGTAGAAGACAAATGTTGTTTTACTAAGTATGAAACTGAAAAAAACTGGTATTTTCTTTATAGCTTGATAAATGCAAAGCATTAGAAAAAAGAGCCCTTCCAAAAGTCATTCAAAATTACAATATTCTTTTCTCAGTTCCACATACCATAAGGGTTGCAAAGAATATTTTTCCATTTATTTATGTAAATCCTTGTGGTTTAATTTGTAAATGGCTACAATTTATAAATTGCATACTAAGAAATTGGAGACTCCAAATGGATATGATTTATTTTAAACAATTAAATATAAAGCAGCTAGTATAAATAAGGACTGCATTACAAGACTGAGAATTGCTTGTCAAAGCTGTATCAACAACTGAAGTTTTACAAAGAATTGAATGGTATATATATCCTAAAACAGTAAATTGAACGTAGGCTTATTGTACTACTTTTAAAACACCCAACACATTAATAAAATATATTTACTCCATTAATTTGATATATATCTTTGCACTATGGAAGATGTGTCTGGTTCTCCATACTGTGAAGATGGTTTAGATTGGTGACATTTTAAAATCATTTTAATCATTTTAAAATATTTTATATTTCATATTTTACAAATTTACAGCAATCTAGATATCTATAGTTTGTAAGAGAAGGCCTATGATTTAGACAAATGTCAGACTGATACTGTTTTAATATACAAAAATAGTGAATAGGCCTGACTGGTCCAGTAGGCATCATTTATGACCAACGAAGCCAATGTCAATCTCAGTGTGATGATCATTTTGGTTTCCCATCTGGTAGCTATCAAGATTATGCCACAATATAAAATGTAAGAGAGATTTTGATTCAAAGGGCCACTGATTGCTTGGACCAGCTTTGATCTGACTATAGCAATAACTCAACACTAGAGAAGGAGATTTAGCTACTGCTAAATCCTGAGGCATTCATTCAGAAATGTCTACAAGTTTCATGTGCTAAAAATGCAGCATGATTTGAATTAGCATAAGATTTCAGAAAGTCAATTATTTCTAATTATATATTTGATCCAACAAAATTTATTTCATTTCTTAGCTTTTCTTCTGTATCCTCCCTTTGCTGAGTTTCTAACTCAAACAGGAGCTCTAACATTTCTTACCAAATTGTTGCACTTTTGATGTTCTTTTTGGATATGTCTTACTACGACTTCTTTCAACTGTTTGGTTGGGTCGAGGAAGCTGGACAGAAATATCTTTATACATCTGCAAAGCTGTCTTCCCACTAGAAAATGTAACAAAATATTATATGATAAGTTAACTCAAAACTACAAAGTAAAGCATTTCAATTTATCCCTGGTTGGGGTGGGAGGGAGATTTTAATTGAATTAAAAGTTCAAATATCAGCAAGAACTAAGCCAATAAAACAAAAATATGACCGAAGGGCCTGCCATTATAAGACTTTTTGTTATTCTTACAGTTTCTCAATTTTACATAAAGCACTTCTGTCTCTTTCACATTTTTACTTTATGGTGTATACTGTATGTGGTATTGAAAAATCGCACCGATTTCATGTTTTGTGCTTCTTTGGCCTTTTCTTTTTCTCAAATAGCTATACCCATAACAACAGATTTTCAAAAGGATTCTTTCTAAGGAAGAAAAATAGAGCTTTCCCAAAAATAATTGCTGAAAAAAAAACCAGACAATTTCACTGAGTCTTTGCTTCCATTCCTTGCCCCTAGAAATACCGGATGATTTTGCCATTGAGTTTATATCTTGAATATATATTTTGAATAATGCAACATTTCAACTAGTCTCCAAGTACATCTTTTAAAACTTAACCAAGCAGATTAGAATTAATGGAACAAGGTGCCGATCAAGTGCCTTTAGACTAAAGTTACCAACTTCACTGCAATCAATTGTCTTCCAAAAGCTGATGTGTATATCTACGAAAAGCCCTTTCATCCTAATCAATCTCTCAAGCCTAAGATACTAATCTCAACCCAACAATTATTATTTAATATAATATGGATTCCCCTGATTTACTTATTTAATCCAACATCAGATCTTCATTTTATTTGCTCATGCCACAGTTGATGAAAAATCTGTCTTCAAATTCATCCACAATCTGACATGTGACCTTAGGACCACAAGCTATTATTGCAAGCAGGCCACTAGTATGATAAATTTTAAACTACAACTGTTTCCACGAGTAGAAACTGGTTACCTACCGTAGGAAACGTAGTGAATTTTATAATCAGTGCATTTACTCTCAATGCATTCAAACCTCATTTCTCATAGTACTTTACCCTTACTTTACCTTGCTTTCTTTTCTAGTGGTAACTATGTCTTTAGACACAACTATGTATCCACATCAACATGTTGCAAAGCAGACTGAAGCAATTACTATGTAGTTTCTTGGCACCAATAGAAAAATGGTTTGTTGTTGCCTTCTTCCAAGATGTTTCCTTGACTTCCTACTCCAGCCTATCAAGATCAGTCAAGATTACCTAGATACTGCCATCCAGCTGGGCTAAAAGATAGACAAGTGGAATATCAGTAGGTATGGTTCCTCTTCATTCCGAAAGACAAACTGCTGATGCTAGCCCCAATTTCCAGTTCATAATAATCAATTTAGTCTGGTACATTAGAATATTTATGAGAGTGCCCTAGTGATATTTTTTCAGATTCAAGAATTCAGAGATCTGCCTTCAGAAATGGTGATTTTAGAAGCTTTCTCCGTTTATCTATGGATAGATCTTTGGTGCCAAACAGAAGGTAAAGGGAGTATGGTGGGAGAGAATGGGGCTCCCCTGGGACCCAAAGTCCTCTGGTCTTCTGACATGGCTCCGGAAGAACAGAAAGCTATGCCAGTAATGGAGACATTTATTTTCCTGCCATATGAATTAATAAAATGTACCCTGTTTGTAACAAAATAAGGTAATAAAAATAAAACCTGCTACCTTGATGAAGACTTCTCTTACCTTGGATTCTCCATCTCACCCTCCAAATGACTACTCTGTTCACTTGTAATTTTATCGTTAGCATCAGCTTAAAGGTACCCTTTAATTACTCCACCTAAGTAACAACCAAACTATTTCCCTTCCCTAGAGAATCTTATTTAAAGCCCAATATTCCTGTTTATAGAGCTAACTGTACAATGTTATTCATAATTCTGTTAAATGCTTCTATTTTTCCCCCAATTCGTTACTTTTTAAAAATAGTTACCAAAGAATCTACATAAAATGCATAAATCTTGTGTTAAGGGCCTAAATACAGAAATATTATTTGAGTATATGAACCACAGAAATTGAGTGAAACTTTCCAATTTAAACCCCCGATCTAAGATGATATGTACAAATTAAGCATATTTTAAAAAACTGGGCCTAGAATGGTAATCTATTAGATACAATTACCTATCAAAAACAAAACCTTAAACTTGACTAAGTGGCTAATAGTCAAGAAGTGTAGCTACTTCAGTACATATTAGTATATTCATTCCACACCAGATGCAATGTACAGATTTCCACATTCTGTGCAAGCTGTATTGTATACCATTAGGTCCACATACAATAAATTACAGTTAGCAAAACTAATGGCAATTATAGTGGCCAGATTCAAGATCTAGACTCTTAATGTAAGGAAAACTTACAACAATTTCAGAATGACGAACAATGTGCTCTGCAAATACTTCACAAAACAGTTTAGAGCAAAGAGACATGCTACTGTTAATATGTGCTTTCTCCCTTATTGTTGCATATCTGATCTAATGACTTTTTCAGGTTAAACAAAACAAACTCAAGGTCTTGTCAAGCCAGATTAAGCAGAAATATAGTATTGTATATAAATATGTATTTTACTGTCCCAATTGTGATGGGGTCTAACAGTACATAAAACCTAGGCATGTATCTCCAAATATGTATCCGTGCTAACATTTTAATCCTAATTTAATCACTTTTCAGATTATCACTCAACTGTTTATTCAGTTATGAGGGTAAGAAACAAGAGTCATGCTTTTCATAAGCTGCCACAATATACACACCACCTTATGTTAAAGGCACACTTAAATTAAGAAATCCCAGAAGGTAATGCTGTAAAACTTTGCTTTTTATTACCATTAGTGTCCTATGGCTCTTTCAAAAAAAAACCCCAACCTAATACTTGATGCTGGCACCAAGTTTGAGCTATTTCATTGCTTAATTTCTAAAGCATTCAGTTTTAAGTAAACACAGTTACATTCCTAACGATCTTATAAAATGAACCTAAAATGCCAGTAAATGTCTTAATGATTCAGATAATAAATTTAAAAAAATGCTGGATATATTATTTTAAGTAATCATTTCCAAGTAGAAGAAACTCATCTACTCCAAGTATACATGAAGGAAACAACATATAGGCACATACACATATTGTCCCTCATCACCAAAAGAAAGCCATCCAATTTTTATGATACGGCAGTCCAGCAAGGCAGAAACTTTTAATGGACCTTGGTGGATCTTAAAAAGCTAAGCAAAACTGAAATTGGTTAATATCTGGATGGGGTACCACCACGAAGTTCCAGAGATGTAAGTTAAGACTGCAAAATTGGATGAAAAAAAATCCTTGAAGACAAAAGTACCGTATATACTCGAGTATAAGTCGACCCGAATATAAGCCGAGGCACCTAATTTTGCCACAAAAAACTGGGAAAACTTATTGACTCGAGTATAAGCCGAGTTTTTAAGCACATTTTTGGTGCTGAAAAAAAACCCCTTGGCTTATACTCGAGTGAGATTCCCTCTGAAAGAAAAATGGTGTGGAGCTCCGGAGCTGGGCAGCCGCTTCCCTGCTTCCATGTTTCCTTTGCAACTTGTAAGCATGGGGGTAATCGGAAACAGAAAAGTTCTTGCATGAGGATATATTGTTTTTTCTTTATTTAACTGTTTTTTTGTGGGGGGAAAGACCCACCATCATGTGAGAATGCTCAGACACGAAATCTATCCGCCTGAAAATAAGTGTGTGTGTGTGTGGGGGGGGGATTTTAACGGAGGGAAGACATAGGGAGAAGGCAAAAGCGACGGAAGATCCTTCAGGGGAAACTGAGGGGGAGACTCATCCTTGGTCCAGATGAGCCCCCTTCCCCGCCCCTAAGGAAGCAGAGGCAGCCAGCAAGGGCAGGTGGTGGTAGAGGAGGTGGTGGCGGCAGCTCGCGTTATTTTCTGAGCTCTAGGCTCTAGGGCTCGCGATCTCAGAAAATAACGCGAGCCGAGGTGGCTTTGTTTCCTCAGGCCCAGCTGCTTTCAGTCCACTCGGGGAGGAGGAGGATGAGGAGGAGGAGGTGGTGGCGGTGGCTCGCATTATTTTCTGAGCTCTAGGCTCTAGGCTTGCGATCTCAGAAAACAACACGAGCCGCCGCCACCACCTCCTCCTCCCCTCCTCCCGAGCGGACTAAAAGCAGCTGGGGCTGAGGAAACAAAGCCACCTTGGCTCGCGTTGTTTTCTGAGATCGCGAGCCTGAGCCCAGAGCTCAGAAAATAACGCGAGCCGCCGCCGCCACCCCCCTCCTCCTCCTCCCGAGCGGACTGAAAGCAGCTGAGGCTGAGGAAACGAAGCCACCTCGGCTTGCGTTGTTTTCTGAGCCTAGAGCCAGGGCGCTTTCATTGCACGGCGGAGCTTTTTGTTTTAGGAAACACCAGGCATCGTTGCTGCCCCAAGGGGAGGGCGATTCTGGGCTGCGCGATTGGGGGACTTCGTGGCTTTGGGTGGGTGGGTGGGAGCGAGGACGGACGGAGTCCGTGAAGTGGGGCTTGCCTGCCCTTGCTGGCTGCCTCTGCTTCTTTAGGGGCAGGGAAGGGGGCTCATCTGGACCAAGGGTGAGTCTCCCCCTCAGTTTCCCCTGAAGGATCTTCCGTTTGCTTTTGCCTTCTCCCTTTGTCTTCCCTCTGTTAAAATCCCCCCCCACACACACACACACTTATTTTCAGGTGGATAGATTTCGTGTCTGAGCATTCTCACATGACGGTGGGTCTTCCCCCCCACCTAAAAACAGTTAAATAAAGAAAAAACAATATATCCTCATGGGAGAACTTTTCTGCTTCCGATTACCCCCATGCTTACAAGTTGCAAAGGAAACACGGAAGCAGGGAAGCGGCTGCCCAGCTCCGGAGCTCCACACCATTTTTTTTTTCAGAGGGAATCTCACTCAAGTATAAGCCGAGGGGTTTTTTTTTTCAGCACAAAAAATGTGCTGAAAAACTCGGCTTATACTCGACTATATACGGTAACTTATTTTCATACAGTTCCTAAAAACCCCCCAACTTTTCTTCAGAGTATCTATGAAATCACCAGGAGTAAACCTTGACTCAAATAAGTTAGCACATGCCATTAGAATCACTAAGCAAACTTTATACTGTATTTTTTGGAGGATAAAATGCTCCAAAGTATAAGACGCACCTAGTTTTTGAGGAGGAAAACAGGGGGGAGGGGAAATCTGCCTCTGCCTCCCAGCAATTTGTCTCCTTGCAGCAAACAGCCTGGTCAGCTGCAGCACATCCTGATTAGCACAAGCAGCTGATTGTCAGTAGGATCAAAAACCAGCTGTTTCAGGCTATAGGGATTGCCATAGCCTATTGCTGCCTTCGTGTGCCCCATTTTCTGTCTGTTCTGGGCAGCGGGGATCGGAACGGGTGGAAAATGGGGCACATGAAGGCTGAAAATGGGGGTACAGAGGCGGCAATAGGTGATGGCAATCCCTGCAGCTTGAAACAGCTGATTGTTGGGTGATCCTTACGACAATCAGCTGCTTGCACTAATCAGGCTGTGCTGAAACGGACCAGGCTGTTTGCTGCAAGGAGGCAAATTGCTGGGAGGCAGAGGCCAAAGGATGGGGGGAGGCAGGTGGGCAAGGCGTCGGCAACATTCGCTGTATAAGATGCACAGACATTTTCATCCACTTTTGGGGATGGGAAAAGTGCATCTTATACTCCGAAAAATATGGTATTTGTAAACAGAACTCTTAAAACATTAAAGCATATTTCAGCTTTACAAACTCTGCAGCTGTAATTTTAATAAAAGGCTGAAGATGAGTTCCTCAAATCCCTTTTAAAGCTGTGCTTATAATACCTGTTTCAAAAAATTGATAGCAAACCACAGCAACAATACCTTAAATTCCAGATTCCATGAACAAAGAAAACATATAAATGCATCTTGAAATTAAAGCTTCGAGTCACAATAGTAATATTATCTTATTCTTACCTGTATCGATGTTTATAACCAAGAGATCCAAGTTTGCCAAGTTTTCTTGACAGAGAATTAGATTCATTTTCTGGCATTCTGTTTCAATTTAAAGCAGAGTACATTTATTTATTTTTATTTGATTTGATTTGTCAATTGTTTACAAGATAATAAGTATAAGTGTATACATAGTTATGAATACATGAAATGGGTACATATAAGAAAAATAAAAGAAAAATAAAAGAAACAATAGGACAGGGACGGTAGGCACGTTGGTGCGCTTATGCACGCCCCCTACAGACCTCTTAGGAAAGGGGTGAGGTCAATAGTAGACAGTTTAAGGTTAAAGTTTTTGGGGTTTGGGGAAGAAACTACAGAGTCAGGTAGAGTATTCCAGACATTGACTACTCTGTTGCTGAAGTCATATTTCCTGCAATCAAGTTTGGTGCGGTTAACCTTGAGTTTGTATCTGTTGTGTGCTCTTGTGTTGTTATGGTTGAAGCTGAAGTATTCATTGACAGGTAGGACATTGCAATGTATGATTTTATATACCATGCTTAAATCAGACCGAAGACGGCGTAATTCAAGGTTTTCTAGTTCTAGAATTTCAAGTCTGGTGGCATAAGGTATTCTACAACGAGTGGAGGAGTGGAGAACTCTTCTTGTGAAATATTTCTGGACTTTCTCAATTGTGCTAATATCAGATACGTAATGTGGGTTCCAGACTGATGAGCTGTATTCGAGTATTGGTCTAGCAAATGTTTTGTATGCTCTAGTTAGGAGTGTGATATTACCAGAGAAAAAGCTACGTAGGATTAGGTTAACAACTCTTAATGCCTTTTTGGCTATGTAGTTGCAGTGGGCTCTAGCACTTAGATCATTAGAGGTGAGTATTCCAAGGTCCTTTACAGAGCTTGGATCATCAACAAGATCTTGACTATTCAGCTTGTATTTTATTTACTGATTTTTTTTGCCAATATGTAAGACAGAGCATTTATTTGTTGAGATTTGAAGTTGCCATTTGTTTGACCATTCTGATACATAGTCAAGATCTTTTTGAAGGGTAGCAGTATTGCCTGTGGTATTGAACAGCTTTATATCATCAGCGAAAAGAACGCAGTTGCTCTTAATATGATCACAGAGGTCATTTATGTAGAGTATGAAGAGAGTTGGTCCTAGAAGGACTAGCCATAAACAAAAGAAAAAAAAAGATTGCACATTATCTCCTTCCTCTAGTACTACTGAGGGCTCATATGCTCAGAATCAGCCCTCCATCTTGTCACCAACTTCCTATAAGCTGAAGATGGTCTGAGGTACTCTGCTTTGAAAGTTTGATTATTTCAGGAAAACACCTCCAAGATTATTTGTGATGTACTGGCTGCAATTGACACACTGAAAAACTTCCCATCCTACTGGCAGGCTCTGCCCTTCCATGACCATTTTCACTGTGGCTATCAAATGGACCCAGCAGCTCCCCCACAATTCCCTCCCAACATAATTGAAAGGCAATTTTTCACTGCAGTATTTTTTTTTCTTTGGGAGCTAGAAATCACAGGGGGGGGGGGCGTTAGTTCATACAAACAGATCCATACAAATATTAATTTTTAAAATGTCACAAATTTTCACCTCCCCATAAGAAGTAACATGAAGTTGTGGTTTGCATGCTCAATATTTGGTACTTAGAGAAAGGAACAAGACTGAAGAAGGGGAAATGTTCATTGGGGATGTTCTTGAGGGTAGCCCAATGAAACCTCATCTTTTTTCTCTTAAAAAAAAACAGTCTCTTGTGCGTTCTCTTTGTTTTCCAGCAGTGGCAAATCTTACTAGGTTAGATTCTTGGCGGTATTTTTCCACAGTGCCTGAGCTTCTTTCAGGACTGAAAAACCAGCATGTATTTATGATGGTTACAGCATCCTAGGGTCCATGAAGTCCATTGAAACCTTCCCAGTCAACTTTCAACAAGGAAAGTCAATGGAAGAAGCCAGATTCACTTTATCATGATTCACTTAACAATCACTGTGATTCACTTAACAACTATGGCAGAAAAGTTGTAAAATTAGTCATGAGTCACTTAGCAACTGCCTTGCTTAGTGATGGAACTTCTGGTCCCATGCAAGTCAGACAACTTGCATTTTCTTTTGATTCATTCATGTCTGAGGGCTAATATTTCTCTAAGAAATTCAGTAATTTGGTTGCAAAAAAATGGACCCTGGATAAGCAGAAGAAAAAAAAGATCAAGTTAAGCAAAATCACCATCCCACAGTTACTCATTACTGTAATTGGAAAAATCTTGCTTGTGTAGTTGGCTACTTATCTTCCATTCTTATTTTTGGATCCAAACCAGTCTAATGAAATATGCACACTTATCCTAAACACAGCTAGACAAATAAAAGAATCCAAAATATATTGATTTTTAAACTTTAGAGATAGGATTTAAATATAGCTTCCCTAAACTACTCAAGATATATTTTTCTTGCTGTCATTCAGCTCACCTACCTGAAGAATGTGTGCTGTTCTACACAGCATTTCCATAAATGCTTGCATGCAGTTTTGCTGTGTGCTTCAAAAAAGAAGGAAGTTTCATTACACTGAAATAAAAAGTATGATATTATTATGGGGATCACTCTGATGTAAAGGATTTGCACTTAATAACCTGAGCATGTAAGTGCTAAATATACTTTTTATGTCTAACCCCCCCACATCAAACACCATTTGTGATCATTGATAATTTCACTGAAGTTATGCCTACTGATACAGTGTAGAGCAGGGATCCCCAAATTTGGCAACTTTAAGACTTGTGGACTTCAACTCCCAGAATTCTCCAGCCAGCATAGCTGTACTATTTAAAGTACTATTTAAATCATTTTGAATGTTGGTAGGCTTTTGTCTTTTTCTTTGGTTCATTAACTGGAAACCAAATATATGCACCAGAGTTGTTTTAAATACAAATTGATTTGTAGAGCATACTGACTGACCTACAACAAAAGTAATGCCCAAATCACTGAAGGATATACAGAAATTAGCAGAATTAGTATAAATTATTCTAAATAGATGTTTATCAACTGTGAGATGTACAGAAAATGCTACTCAAGAAAATTTGATGGATTTTTTTATGAAATCACTTCTGTCAACGAGATGTTCTAAACAAAAAATATTACCCTTTCAATGAAAATCAGTTTAATTAATTCATAGAAAATGTAAGTAGAATTAGAGCACTTTTAACAACCAAAGAAAATCTGCTATAGTTTATACAGTATCTAAAATGTGAATAATCTTATTATAACAGATTGACTTCTAAAATGAAGAAAACCCTATACAACCCTATGAAACACTATTTTTTTAAAGTACACAGGATTGCAGGATTTAACTTCCTTCTTGAATATCACCCTTCTACCCGCACTAATCAGAAAAAATAAATCTACTGGTAAATTATAAGATCATTGGGGTGCATCTGAAATACTATTTGCATCCTTGACATCATAATCTAAGTTACTTGAAATAGAAACTATATATGCACTTTATCAAATAATAATTGACACATAGTGAGAATAAAAAAAACCAGGTCTCCTCTACAGTCCCTAGCACACCATTTCTTCTTTGGTATATAGAAAGACTTAAAAGATGAATTAATTCATATTAGAACATAGCATACTGTTTTCCTGTCAAGCCATGGGAAACTATAATGTTATGAGAATGGTGGCAAAGCCTTAATTGTCAAGTTTAATTCCAGCATAGCAGCCAGAATGACATTCAGTGAAAATAGCATCTATTAAGTTTTTTAAAAAAATATCTAGCAAACAGAAAACATTAGGAAACAAAGTTCTCATCTCCTAGAATATGGTAAGTCAAACCACACTCCAGTTTGTAATTGGCTTTCCTAAAATGTGATACTCAGAACTGGGAGCAATATTCTAGGTATGATATGATCAACACAGAACAGAGAAGAACAATGACTTCATGGCACTATGTTTTTGTTGATTTCAGTCTAGGATTAGATTTCTTTTATTTGGAGGTACAGGGAAGGTGCATACACTATTGGCGCAGGTTCAGCTTGTGAGTCACCAAGAGATTCAGATCTTTTAAACATGTACTTCTGGATATTATGGTTACACCTTTCTTATCCCTTTGATTTTTCCTATTCAAATGAAGAAGAACACAGTATTAATTTTTTTCTTTGTGGATTCTGTCTATTGTTCTAGCTTGTCAAAATTCTGTATTTTGAGACTGACAAAATAGATGCTTAGCATTCCCTATAGCTTTTTATTATCCACAAATTAGGTACTGTATTTTGTAATCCCCTATCAAAGTAATTTATAAATATTTTGAATATAGAAAATCTCCTTCCATCTTAATGTGAAGTCACTTGACGTGTAGTAACTGGGTATAACTGTTTGACTGGTTCTGTAATCATTTAAAGATAGCATAGAAAGCATATTCCACATTTGGCCCTATTTCCTACTAGAATTTCATTGGAAAATTATCATTAAAATCAATCCAAATAGATTTGGAAATTTGATGCAATGCATTTTGAACATTCATATCAATGCAGACAATTGAATACATTTGGATTTTCAGATAGATACAGAAAAATATATGTACATCTATACAAAAGTCTGTTACATCTACAATATGGTTTGAATCTTTCCAAATTGATTTGGGAATATACACTTTGATGGTCTGAATCATTCTGGAGTTTCAACTTGGAAATGTCAATTAAACTGTTGAATTACTTTAAAAACAATATTCACACAATCTATGTGTTTCACAAAAGATACACAGTAGGTGTCTTCTAACAGCAATGTTGAGAGACCTTTTCATTCAGCAGCATTCCTTTAACATGTTCCTTTTGCAAAAGGAAAAATGAGAAACAAGGCCATTCCACTGAAAAACCAGAGGAAAGAAACAGCTTAATGGATCTGCTCCCTCCCTCATGGATATAGCAGACAGAAAGATGGAAAACAAGACCAGACCATTGGCTCAGCTAGGGTTCAAATGTTTGCAATTCTGGAGTTCTTTCTTTTTCAGCTAGACATATTCTAATTTAGAAATTATGCTTAAAGGAACTTCTTGCTCTAGCCCAACCTTTGAGTGAGTGGGTGCGTGCGTGCATAGGCACAAGTGTGTATATTCTCATTTTTAGACAGCAAGCTTTCTAAAAAGATTTTTTTTCCAAAGCAGATTTTTATGAGCTGCTGTTTTTAGTTGAAAAGTAGATAAAATACTTGAAATAAATCAACAAGACTTAGAAAACTACTGGACTTTTTTAAAAAAATATTATATTATACACAATTTAAGAATGTGTTTTGGAGATGATCTCTCCAACTAATTTCACCTTACACTTCAATTGGTAATTTATCAACAGCACATGTGTGACTGACTGCTACTTTCTATCCCTGAGGGCTGAATGTTAGAGAGTCCATGTACCCAAACATGTTTCAGCAGGTATCAGAACCCGGCTAATCTTGTTGGAAGGTAAGTTGGAAGCTAACAAGTATGATCCTAGTAAATACTTGACTGAGAGAATAAGAGAACTGCATGCTAGATTAAGAAGCTTAAGAAATGTCCTGGAAGAAAGCCATTGCAAAACACTTCTATACCATGTAGTCCATAAAACTACCTAGATATCGGGTATCAGATATTTATTGATTCACTTTGACACAGGCTCTCTTAGACTTTATGTTGGGTAAATTTTCATTGGTTCTAATCCTTTTCATCCTCAGATTGGAGATCTTGAAAGAATAAGAGTAAAATTTTTGGTCTCAAATTACTGTTGCCAAGCAATTTTCTCTATTCATTTTGCAATCACCAAATATAGATACTACCTCAATGCCATTTATAATAAGACTCAACTATCACTCAACTTTTCTGTGTAGAACGTTTCCAATACCAAAAAGTTTCGGGCAAACTCTGTCCCCATCTCTTTATTTCTTCGTTACTGATTACTGTGATGGCCAGTATACAATCCTCGTTGTAGTACAAAAATGTAATTCCATCATTTAATTAAAATAAGAATGGTTTAACCAGGTTTAGTAATAAAGTCAAGTCATATACAGGCATACAGGCACTTTTTTTTCTTTTAATGACCCTGCAATCCTTTGCATTGTGGTAAAGTGGGACAACTGAATGGAGCCAAGCATTTACTGGCTGGATGCCCTTGCTGATTCCTATGTGGAGCTCACAGTAGATATTTTTTCTTTGCGCCCAGATAGAAAAATATCTGCCGCTATCTAGGATCAAACTCACAGCCTCCTGATTGTGAAGTGAGAGCTCCACCTACAGGCCACCATGTCGTTCATACAGGTACATTTATTATATGCATACATTATACATTAGCTGTCTTACTTTCATGTGGCCTCATTTATGTAGACGTTAAAGGCAGTGCCAACATTCTACTGCTAACAATTGTGCTAGAATTACAACTCTTCTTCTTCCTAGTGCTTTCCTACAAGTTCAGGGTCTGTTTTTGGATCAACCAAAAATAGAGCATTTACTTGTAACTGGTACTGATTGACTGGCTTGTCATCCATGCATGATGTTGTGGGCTACGGAGAGTGATTGCCTAAACCCAGTTTTTGAGCCTAAGGCAAGACTAGAACTCAATCTCCTGGTTTCTAGACTGATCCCTTAATCACTAGAGCAAACTGTCTCTCTTGTGTTGGTATTATAACTACCAGCCATGATCTAGAGGGTATCATGTCAGGGAATGCTACATTATAAGAACTTTAAAAGCTCTACATTATAAGAACTATATAAAATGTAGTCAAAAAAGCAGTGGTCGAGGGTGTCACTAATTCTTTTCTACAAATTTTCCCACTATTATTATTATTACATAATAATACATCACATTATCGCAATCTGGGTACTTGACAATTGGCTTGTGATATCCCATGATCATGTGATCACTGTTGCAACCTTCCCTACTGGCTTTCCACAAGCAAAATCAATGAGGAAGCTGACAGGGAAGGTCATATATTGTTTGCACTCTTCTCTGCGTGGAAATACCTACTCCTGATCCTACCACACTGAAACTATTCCTTGCATGCCCTCCCCTGCTCAACCAGTCCAGCCTTCCACATTTCCATGTCTCACCGGCCACTTACACAATCTTACCTACCTGGCAACAGCCATCCCTGATCCCACACCTTACATGGTTGCCTGCTTGTGAGCTGCCTGGGCCTTGTTTAACAACATGTGATTTCCGTTGTTAAGTAGTCATGTGATGCCATGCTTTATGATATTGCTTCGTCTTGGAAATTCCTACTTCAATTACCATTCTTAACCAACTACTTATAGTTGTTTACAGAACAATCCTTTGCAGATTTACCCATAAATCTCACAATTATTAATTATATTATAAAATTATTGGATCTACCTTTATTTTGTACTACCCAAGTTAGTGTAAATATTCCTGCCTCCTATTTTCCTCACAACTGTGAAGTGTGTTCATCTGGCCCACAATCACTAAGCCAGCTTATTAATGCCTTTTATTGTTTTCACACTTTTTACAGGGTTGCATAATACACTTAATTTAAAATTATAAAAATATAAACTTACATCTTTTCCCAAAACTCTAAGTTCAAAGTGAGTTTCTTTGAAGTGGACCCTGGTAATTCTAGGCCTAAAATGTTTTTTAAAAAAAGATAAAAAACACATATAGAAATGAATTTAATCAGGAAATATTGAAATAATCAGTCTAACTATAAAAAGCTGATACAGTAGACATTGTTTAATACCTTAGAAATATATAGGTATATCTATTCCAATTCTCTATAATAGGTAGATCAGAAATTAATTCTAAATTGGAAATAAGAATTCCATAGCCCACCGTAACCCTAAAATGTACTTTCCCCAAGCTGTTTTACTATAACAGAAAATGCAAGTAATACATTATTGATGCAGGTAATAACTGAATGTAGTGGTGTGTATGCAAAGAGACTAGAACCTGTTAAGACTGTACCAACAGAAAAGAATATTTGTAGCATAGGGTTGAATTATGGGATCTCATATGATCACAATTTATGACTTTTTGCTGAAAACCCGCTTTTATTTCCAGTTTTTGCAAAAATGCCCTAGAGCTGGGGTGTGAAACTCATAGCCCACATGCATCACACACTGGCCACATCCACTCCTGGTTCAGTGAAGGGGGAAGCCGCGATACATCATGTGACGACAATGTCACAGTGTGACACCCCTGTCCTAGAGCAAACATGGGTCTGCTTAACAACTGATTGACTTAATGAGAAAGCGATTGACTTAACAACCACTGAAAGAAAAGGTTGGACACGTGATCACCTGCTTTACATCATCATAACATGACCATAATGAGCAGGCTCTATTATATTTATAAACCGAGGACTGTGAATGTAGTTATCAAAACATACATGGGTATATCCATGCAATCATCAGGACTTGTATCTCAATCAAAGGGACTTTTTTCTTTACCAATTTGAGGAAAAATATTTACTTGGAAGATTAAATAGATGGAAAAGAAGGAACAAAGTTTGCGTATGTATTGTTGCTTACCATCGATTTTAATATAAGCTATAGTATTTTACTTACCAAAAATACTTTCCTACTTGCTTTTTATTCTTATAAACAACTACTCCTATAGGCTTCAGTCCCAGAAAATATTCAGATTTGTTTTCACCCTGAGAAAAAAATGTTAAATTTAAGTTAAATTGTATTTGTTAATGTGATACTTTTTTTTCAAAAGAAAAATGTTTTTCATATAGATCACTGTTTGGAAATAAAGAATAACATTTTCTAAGCTGGTTCCATTATAGTAGTTGCAAAAAAAAAAAAAAAATCCATTGCCAATATTAAATAAGCTTCCACTCTCTCCACTTAAGTCTGAGCCTACTAATTATCTATTATTTCCTGTTATTTTGAACTTCTTAAGGACTTTACTCAGATTCTGTGTTACTTTTATAATTTCTTGCCTGAACATATCTGTTGCATGTGTTGTTTTTATCTTCTAATGATACTTAAAATAAATTCCTCAGATTTGTAATCTTATTCTTTTTATAATAGTTATTTGTCTTTTGTACAGCAATGCAACCACAACAGAAAGTTGCTAAACAGAAAGTTAAACAGAAAGTTCCCTAACCCATGTTTATCCCAAGTATGAGTTTTCGGAGATTTTTCTCTTTTAAAAAAAAGATCTTGTTCTAGAATAACAGAATTACTGCTTTGCAACAGGTAATCAACAGGTAATTGCTGATCCTGTTCCGGATCCAGATTATTATACAACGTAGTCTACAAGCCTAGCAGCTTCTGTCTCTTGAACATCTTCTAATCTGCTTTTGGAATGGAAGAAAGTAAAAATAAATTTGTGGTTCAGCACTATAATTTCCTTTTCAAGGAAAATAATTCAACAGTTCCATTAACACAGGGGTCTCCAACCTCCAGGCCAGAACCAAGCTGCACAGCTAGAGGGGAGTGAGAAGAGATGGGTGAGTAAAAATTATCTGTATTTGCAGCCACTTCCCATCACGGTCTCAGCTCTACTTTAGATCATCAGTCATTATATTCCCATAGGAGCGCTAACCTACTGTAAACTGCATATGAGGATCTAGGTTGCACACTCCTCCTCCGCCCTCCATGGAAAAAAATGTCTTCCACAAAAACAGTCTTTGGTAGCAAAAAGGTTGGGGACTTTTAACTTTAAAAATTACTTACATAGACAGGATAAAGATCCACTCCATACATTTCAAGTGTCTTTGCTACTCCTAAGTAATTCAGTTCTGCCTCAGCCGGAACTTGGCTCCTGTTGAATAAATAGCAATAGCCTTTAGACTTATATACCACTTTGTAGTGCTTTGCAGTACTCTCTGAGCTGTTTACAGAATTGGCATACTGCCCCAACAATCTGGGTCCTCATTTATGACCTCGGAAGGATGGAAGGCTCAGTCAACCTTGAGCCACTCAGAATTGAATTCCTGAAGTGAGCAGTGAGTTAGCCCTGCAGTACTGCATTTTAACCACTGCACCATCATAACATTCTTAGATGTATTTATTCAGAAGTCCAGGAATTCATACCTGGCAGCTAACTGGACATCTTATACAGCATATTAAAATCCATCTTATACAGCACATTAAAAGTATACATGATGTTCATCTGGATTATATAATCCAAAACCTTGAAAAATCAGCAAAAAAAACCCAATCCTTTTACTGTTTCAGAAATGCATGTACTAGCTATAAGGATAGGATAGGATAGGATAGGATAGGATAGGATAGGATAGGATAGGATAGTACAGTACAGCACAGTATAGCACAGCACAGCACTGCACAGTATTAGTATTTTCAGCTAAAGCTCATGCAGAGATTTTATTTGGAGTCCAGATGGGACTGTATAAACTTTGATTCCTCAAAAAAATAGAGACAACATTTTAAGGAATAAATTTAAAGTGAGAGAATCTGTGTCCAGTGCAGTTCTCCATCAAGAGACTGGAATGATCGATAACTGGAAAGACTAATATATGATTATGTTTTCTTACTGCCTTTTCCTATGGGTTTATACTCTTTCACTTTGAAGATAATTTTGAAAGATATTGAAAATTATTCCAGCGGAAGTCAAAGTACTAGGAGTTTTCACAAGATGCAATCTGATGATGAATTATGAGCAGGCAGTGTCATTTCTTAAGCAGCATTATGCATTTGGAAGGACAACAAGATCAATTTGCTTTGCTTAGAGACCTATATTTTAGAAGTTAATCTTTTTTAGGTCAGCAAGATATTTACATGAAATAATCATCTCCAAATTTAGAAGAATTCGAACCTTAACAAATTCTTTTGTGTTTTCAACAGCTTTTCTTCAGAGGAAAATGTTAAAAGTCTGGTAGACAAAAAAATCGGTTTGCTTATAGAACTCCCTATGAATTGACTACACTGCAATAAAATTCCTCTTTGATAGTTATTTGTGTTTAGTACTGATTTTATTATGATTTTGTGGAATACTGATCACAGAACATATTGAACTTGTTCAATACAAAGAAAAACAAATTGCTTCTATGTCCAAGTGATTAACTGTCCTAATAGAAGAATTTATGTTACTCAGTGTTACAGATAAAATGTCAAAAAAGTTTGTTTCTTTCATAGATCCTTCAATATACAAAATGTGGCAATAAGAAAACTGAGGTCTCCTCTAATTTTGTTTGTCCTCCCCCAAATAGATCTATAAACTCCAGTGATGGAGCACCCACAACCCCAAGAGGCGAGCTGTTCCATTGATTGTCAGACATTTTTTCCTTACTTCTTAGGTTGTATCTCTTCTGTCCTGCATTCTGGTGCCCTAGAGAATAAGTCAATCCCTTCCTTTTTTTGTGACAGTCCCTCAAGTATTGGATGAACAGTTATCATGTTTCCCCTGATTACTGCCCTGTGATGCACTGTTTCATACAGATATCAAGAGTTTTAGTAGTTTATAGATTGCTTTCATCTTTGTTTTGCCCCCATCACTTTGATTAAATGTGTCATGCTTCTGAATCTATAGATATACAGGATTTCCTGCCAGTATTTTTTCATGTTTATCTATACTATTTAGTGGTGAGATTTGCATATGCTAAATCACAACATGGAATGCGTATGTCTGATATAACATGAAATGTAAATGAATTCATTAGTTTATAAAGCATAGTTTATAAATGTAGCAAAATATACTTATCATTATGAAAACATGAAGCCTCTTTCAAGTCAACTCAGTTGCTACAATTTCACAGAAATATTTCTGTAATTTTCTTAGCAGCAGCAAAAAAGTTATTTTCACTGCCTTACCCTGGAGTATATTTTAACTTCTTACTCTACTTTATAACCCCCAAATAGTCACTGACTGTCTCCTATCTAAATATAAGCCAGGCCAAGACCTACTTAGCTTCCAAATCAAGACAAAGTTGTCCAGATGCTTCCACCTAGATAATTCTCTACGGTTATGAACCTAGCCACCTGTGTTTTACTAAATAAACCATAATTTTGAAAAACAAATTAGTTAAGATATCCAGACAAATCTCTCCAGTTAAAAATCACAATCATATCCTGGGTGTAATGTACATACAATAGCAGAAAACACTGAACCAGAATGCATCATACTTACATTTGTTCTGGATGGATAAGAAAGGGATCTAGCACATAAGCATTAAAAAGCAATCAAACTAAAGATCCTTTTCAGAGAGATCTGCTTCTTTAGTGCTTTTTCTTTACACAAGTTGTCATTTGACGTTAGTTAATAAAACCAAATTCTTACGTCAGAGTTTTGTGTATTTGTTCTATGGCATCTTCTAATTCTTCTTTTTGGTCAGGAACAAAACGGTACTCTGAAACATAACCTGCAGTATTCTTGCATGGATCATAGTCTCCAAGTTCAGCTATACAATACACACAAAAGTACAATTTTTTTGATTGCATACTTTTGATAGACATTCACATAAAATATTTTATTGAAATTATTCAACTAGAACTAATATAATCTTAACCAAATTAAACTAGATTATAGCATTTAATTCAAAAAGTATAACAGCAATATGAAAGAGGAAATGAGAACAGAAACATCCATTCACAACAGAAAAAAATAAATATGGATCCCATTTTACATGTTGCATTAAAACAGGCATTACAGTGAGTATGCGTTGTCCTGCGTCTGACCTGTTTTTCTTTTGTATTGCCTTTCAGAGAAGAAAAATGATAGAAAAGGAAATTACAAGTGAGCAAACAGTCATATAGAGGTGGATATATATTGTAAGGAATGCAGTGGTACTAACAGACCCAGGTGCCTGTTTACTCCTTGTAATTATTTCTTCACCAATTTCTTTGCTCTGTGAGGGAACAGTGAGAAAAAAATTGGATCAGGAGAAATCGCTGACAAAGATAGCCTGTTTTTTTTTTCTTTTCCTACTTGCAGAGACAATTGCTTAAAAAACAGCAGGAGGGGGAAAAACAAACACAATTTTTGTAGGCAATCTCTCCTACATTTATTTGACATGTTCCTGTCTGCCCCATAGAGACTGGAGAGTATTGGATTACAAGAGAGTAATCATACATATGTATACACGATGGGGAATATACCAAGTTTTTGCATAGCATGTTCACAGCCACCTCATTCCTTTTGATGTATATGCCCCATTGTGTGTCTCCTTACTGTTTTGTAATCTGTTCACTTCCAATGAATGTAAATATTGACATTAATTTCCTTATTAATTATCCCAGTGCTATGGAGAGAATTCCAAATGGTGAAGGAGTGGGGAAAAAAGAAAGCAGAAGTAAAATTATTAGGTGGAAAACAAAAGCTTAAAGTGTGAAACTGATTAGTCAGTTATAGATATGAGCTGCTAGTTGGCTGTCTCATTGCTGGGATGAGCATTCCAAAAGATGGAGAAGAGGAGAGAAGGAAAACACAGCCACAGTTGTACAGTTTTCAACTTAGTGACTGCTTCGCTTAACGATGATACATGGACAGCTTTAATCGTTTTCAACTGGGAAACTGAATGTTTTAGACCAAGCCAAATCCAAAATCCTAGAGGATTCCTGAAAGTTTGGCATTTAGATGACTTCACCATCAGTAGACACTCAGAGATAAACCTTATTTACACACTATTTAAAAGACACATTCAAAAGTCTAGGAAGGAAAGAAACATTATTTCTATAGTATCCAACTAGAGAAATGCACTCAAACACTGGAGGCTTTCAAGAATAGATTGGACTGTGATCTGTCAGAAATGGTGTAGAGTCTCCTGCTTGGGCAGGGGGTTGTACTAAATGACCTCCAGGTCCCTTCCAACTCTGATAATCTAAAAGTGATCAGCCTAGAATATAACCTCCCCAGCAACACCCAGATTAGCAGGAAATAGCAGCAAGGGAGAAGTCACATTCCACCAAGATTGGTGGCAACCTAGTAATGACAGTCTTCCCTTAATAACCCTAAGCAAAGCAGTCATTAAGTGAGAAATCACATGTGCTTTCTGATTGGAAAGAGACATAACCACTCAGTGTTACATTTGGCTTTTATTTGCCTTCTAACTATTCCCTTCACCCTTTGGAATGCTCAAGTGTCTGCCTACTGTCTTGTACATATCAAAAACAATGCAATTGCACCTGCAAACTGGTGCTGGGAGGTACAGGCAGGCTATGCAAACAGTTACAACACTCTCTTGAAATCTCTTCCTCTCCAATCTCAGGGGCTGGGGGTGGAGAAAGCAAATTCTGTAGGCAATCTTTGCCTGAGCCTCCCTCCCTTCCTCGCAATGATCGTCAATATCTCCCTCAGTTCTGAAATTCTGTAGAACAATACTTTGAAAAGAGGATATTGGATTCTAGACTGAAGACAGAAAAGAGTGAAGCGATGATTCTTACGTTTTTATTTTTATTCTTAAGTATTATTCCCTTCCCCATTGAAAATTTAAAATGGAGTGGATCTGTTGGGATAAAGTTACAATTTTTAGTGTGCAAAACTATATGCAACAGCAAATTTTGGTAATCTTGAACACTGTTCCAAAGTTAATCTAGTACACCTGGTTTAGTGAACCTAAACCATTATGTTTGAAACAGGAATCAATATTTTTTTTAGGAAACCATGGCTAAAAATGCTGATCTCACATTATGTGTGAGTCAACCTTGTGTGAACATAGGTACCCAATGCATGCATTTATTATCCCTCTGGAATGCATCTTGAAGAAGAAATTCATAACAACCTACTACATTCAACTCAAAGAAACACAGGCTTTAAGATATACCATATTTTTCAGACTATAAGACGCTCCAAAGTATAAGACACATCTAGCTTTTGGGGAGGAAAGCAAGAAAAAAAAATCTGCCTCTGCCTCCCAGCAATTTGCCTCCTTGTAGCAAACAGCCTGGTCAGCTTTAACACAGCCTGATTTAGCACAAGCAACTGATTGTCGTTGGATCTGCCTCCTGACGATCAGCTTTTTCGGACTGCAGGAATCGCCATCACCTATTGATGCCTCCACGGGCCTCATTTTTGGCCCGTTCCAGGAAGTGGGCATCAGAACGGGCTGAAAATGGGGCCCGCAGAGGCTGAAAACAGGGTGTGCAGAGGAAAAAATAGGACGCAGAGGCTGAAAACGGGGCATGCGGAGGTGGCAATAGGAGATAGCAATCTCTGCAGCCTGAAACAGCTGATCATCGAGAGGCAGATCCCACCGACAATCAGCTGCTTGTGCTAAATCAGGCTGTGTTGAAGCTGACCAGGCTGCTTTGCTGTTTGCTGCAAGGAGGTAAATTGCTGGGAGACAGAGGCCGAAGGGTGGGGGCCGGCAGGTGAGTGGGGCTTTGGCAACATTTGCTGTATAAGACTTTGTATAAAATCCCCACTTTTTTGTGGGGGGAAGTGCGTCTTATACACCGAAAAATACAGTAATCAAACCTGTACTGTAAATAAAAGACAGCATTAAAAAGGGAAATACTGTATTAGCACATACCCTGTATTGCATAAGCTCCCAACTGAGCAGCAATGTTGACAGGACAAGGCAAACGCCCTTGTAAGACATCTTGCTTTACTTGCAAAAAGAACTGATACCTGAAACAAATGCAAAATGAGCATTAGCTCATATAGTTGTAAATTCCTTAACGTGTTCATTTTTCTATGCAACAGTTTTATTTATACTGTTTAATTTATATTAGTATTGTTCATTTAAGTTTGAGATGGGATTGTGCTTTAATTTAGTTCCACATGTATTCAAATATATATCAATTCCATCTTATTTCCACATTAGCTTGTAATATTTTTCACTATTATCATAAATAATTATCCTTAGCATATTCATTTTAGAAATAATTTTTAAACTGAAAATTACATAAAAGTGTAAATCAAAAGATAACCAAGTCCTGATCAAAATTATTTCCCCAGAATGGAGAGATTGCACTAGTGGCCCTTCACATGTGAAGTGACTCAGAATTTGACACTTTCCCCTTTTGTTTAACACCTATACAAACTAACTGGGTAAAAGCAATTGTCAGCATGAAGTTTGGTATCATCAGTATGTAGATAATGTCTGATTGTGTATCTCAACCCTGGCTGCACAGATAAACCTATTAATGCACTAATACAGTCTGTGGAGGGTGTTTTGGTCTGGATGAGGAAGAACATACTCCAGCTGAATCTTGACAAGATTGAGCAGCTATGGTTATTTGGGTCCTCTGGGTTTTGGGTGTCCTTCTATTTTCAGTCTTGGATGGGGTTGCACTTCATGCAAGAACTAGCGAAGAATGTGGGAGTCCTCCTGGACACACAGTTTCTGCTCCATGAACAGGTAGTCACTGTGGCCAAGGCAATCTTTGCACAGGTTTATTTTACCTACCTTGCTCCTTGACCAAGAATACTTCAGCTGGTTATTCTCACTCTAGTCATCTCATGACTGGACTAGTAGAATGTTTGTTTATTCATTCATTCATTTTTCCAATTTTATTATTTTTACAAATAACCTATGTTAGAAAACACATCCAACCTACCTTCCTCCTCCTATTTTCCCCACAATAACAACCTTGTGAGGTGAGTTGAGCTGGGACAGAATGACTGCTCCAAGGTCATCCAATAGGCCTTCATGGTAAAGGCAGGACTGAAATCAGTCTTCTGCTTTCTAGCTTGGTGCCTTAACCACTAGACCAAACAGTCTACATGGGACTGCTCTTGAAGACCTTCCTGAACCTATAGATCCAAAATGCACTGGCACAAGCAGTAACAGGGACTTTTTGTCACATGTCATCTCAAGCAGCATCATTACTGCCACACAAGCGCATGGCTACCTGTTGACTTCCAGGTATTATTCAAGGTACTAGTCTCATCTTTAAAGCACAGGACCTGGTTATTTGTGAGATCACCCGTATCTAATCATTTCTGCCCTCCCGTGCTTTCAAGCAAAGTGGTGAGCTCCAGGTTCTCTAAAATAAATTGCTGTCATCTTAGGGAACTCGGGGAGTGCATCTTCTCTTGTGCAGCACCTGCTCTCCTGAATTGCATCCTCCAAATATATATATAGCATGATGTATATCTCTCTCTTGGAGATATATTTGATAGGGTTTTGGAAGGCTCTTAAAACTGGGATTTGTACTCAGGTCTCTAATCAATGTGTTTTTGCTGTTTTTTTATTGGTATGGTTGCTTAGTCCAGGTTGTTATGCGGGTTATGTTTTAAATTGTACAATGGATATTCTAAACCTCTGAGAGTCTTCTGTAGTGGGACTGCTCTAACAAATCTGTATTATTATGGTTGATTGACCACTCGATCAGACAAATCTTTAGACTGGATTTGGAATTTTTGTCTACCTTTTGAGTCCTTCCCAAGGCCATCGGACAGTCAAAATGTATTGCCACCAGAAAACACAGACCAAATAAAAATTGTGTGTGTGTGTGTGTGTGTGATCTATACTATAAATGCTTATTTAGGAAGGTCATATTTCATCTATTATAAACAATCAATGTTTGGTTTATTTATCTTTAATTTTCCCCCCTCCAAATGTATGTGAAGTTAAGAATCCTTGGCCTGGGTATACTTGCTGAGAATCTCTTTATTGTTATTAGTTTTAAATCTTTATTTGCTTTGACATCCTTTTTGTGGTTTAAGGGTGTCTCTCACCAGTCCATAGTCTCAGTATAAGAATCTTTATAGAAAGATGTATTAGTATTTTAATATTATAGTATTATATTAAATATAATATAATATATATAGTATTATGTTGACAGTTTTAGCTTTTAGTGATCTTTTATGTCTTATAAGTTTCAGCTTTGTTATTAAAATGGGTGTAATCTTTACTTATTATATTTTATGCTGGTCTATGATTAAAGTAAGGATTTAATTGATTGATTGATATGGCACTATGGTGTTGTATGCTAGGAATACCATGCAATTAATATTAAGAAGTGAAAGTTGTGTATATAGTGAACAGCCATAAAAGTATCTACTGATTTAGATCACTTTGAAACATGTCTGCATTACTAAGTTTGAAATATTTGCAAAGCACACACTCCATATAAGCTTAACTTCAATTAAGATGACTAAAATCACACTGGTTTCCTACATATATTCATGCATTCAACCATAACTGTCTGCAGAATAAAAATATTAATTTATGAGGTTGTTAACCTGGATAACGTAAGTTTCAAGTCTTATGCTAAAGTCAAACCATTGTAAAGGGTTTCCCTTGCTAAACAGCTACACAGAAATTACAATGGTCTGCAGAAACCAAACATTATTTATGTGATTTTTGATCTTTCATTACAGAAATATATAAAATATTTCTAAAATATTCTAAAATATTTCTTATATAAAATATGAAAATCAAATATATAAAGTATAAATCTGAGTTGTCCATTGTACTTCTAAAAGGATAGTGATTAATACTATGAATGTAATGAATTGTTTTTGCCCTTAATAGATTTTTGTCAAGAAAGAAAAATGATGTATATGTTACTATCAATATGTGAAATTAGACATTTTATAGAAAGCCTAAGCTATCTATATAATGTCAAGATGGAATGTCAAAGTATATAATGCTTAATATTTCACATATTTCTATGTACCAAAAGGCAAACTGCCCAAATATAAATACTTCCACTAAAATACCATCCTAGCCTTCCTTGTTGCAACGAGTAGGTCAATTCTTGCCTTTTTGTCTTGGTTATTTTTTTCTTCAGTCCTGTGCTTTATTTTGCATTTCTTTTTACATTTTCATATACATCTTTTCAAGAAAGGGGTTTAAGAAAGTCTTAGGCTAATCCTAACTCTAACCCTAATCCCAAACTTTTTCATCACTCTCTTTTCATACTTTGTCTAAATAGTTCTTGCTATTCTATATAATGCCTGGGTAGGTATTATATACAATGCCTAGGAAAAATATATAGCATATTGAAATAACACTGAAATATCATACTTTGCATAAAGTCTTCACACATTCTATAGATTTTCTAGGAATTATATGCAATGCCAGCTTTTCATACATTGTGAACATATATACTGGAATATGATTTTTTTTGATTCCCCATTTATTTCCATTTTATGCTTTGTAAATTCCTTCTTCCTTTTCCCAAACATTTTTCTCAACAGAGCATTAACACACATTAATACAAAACAAGCAGGACACAATGTTGGACTGTGCGCATATAAAGTTAAGACCCATTAGACTGAACATTACTGCCTCTCACCAAGACTCTAGAGATTTGAGTGAGCTATTTCTCACTAGTTTTAAAATATTGTATTGTTAATACTGAATAAATTAAAGCTTCACTTCTTTTCTTTTGCCTTGAAATAGTCAATTTTCAATCTACTTTAAAATCACATTAAGTCTTATTTTGTTATTGTTGTTAAGAGTACCTGGTGATTTCTTCTTTTAGTCTGCACGGATCTTCTGCATAGTATTTAACACCAAAATACAATGTGTAAGGTGGACCAGCTATTAGAAATAAGAAAACTATATAAAATTAAATGCATAAGCATATAATTTATATCTGAATATACTTTGATACCTTGTTTTTCTTTGATATTTTATTGTCAAGCATTCACCTGTTTTTGTTTGTGGTTTTAGTTTGTGGTTTAACAGCTATTAAATTATCTTCCCATTTTTTTTCTTAGAACACAATTCAAAATCCATTTACATTGGAGTGCCCCAATTAATTTTCAGATATTGAAATTGTAATATCAATATACCGCACATATATATACACAAGCATATAGAATTAATACAGCTTTTTGATATCCCCACTGAAATTTTTGGGCAGGAACCATAAGCTATCAAAATTGTTCATACACACACCACAAAAAAACAGAAACAGTTTAAAGTAAGAATATTTGTACACAGGTGGAAAAATAAAAATTTAGCACTCAAATCAGTACATTCAATTTTGAGATTGATCAATATTTGTACATACAAAATAAACTCACAATAATTTGTATCAGATTTCTCAAAAAGATTGGATTTACAGATGCACTTCCTAAGCCTATCTGTCACTAAACAATATTTATAAAGTTCAAATTATATACATACTATTTATCAGTTCCTTATGCTCTGCAAGAGTTTTTGTAGGATCCAACCAGAACTGTAATTATATAAAGAAATCGTTATTAAAATATATATATCAACATATATGCTACTTACATTACAAGACTTTAAAGGTTTCGCCATAGACAAAACAAATCAAAACATTATACAAAATCTTCCTATAAGTGGAGAGCTTTCCCCACCACTTTATTGCTGTTGAAAAGATTTCAGAGGATTGTTTGCAACATATGTGTTTTTAAGATTAAAAAAAATAATGCACTTATTCTGCCTATGCTAAAAATATAGAAAACTGCACCCCAAAATCAGTAATGTCTATCACTAGCTAGTTGGGACTAATGATTAAGGCACTATGCTAGCAAACAGGAGGATGTGAATTCCAGTCTCATCTTAGCCAGCTGGGTGATTTAGAGCAGTCACTCTTCTCTCAGCCCAACCCATGTCATTGGATTAACAGATAACAGATAATCAGAGTATATGTCATCTAGTCCAACCCCTGCCCAAGCAAGAGACCCTACACCATTTCTGACAAATGGCAATCCCTCAAATATTGGAAGACTGCTATCATGTCTCCCCTGGTCCTTCTCTTCACCAGACTAGCCAAGCCCAGTTCCTGTAACCATTCTTCATATGTTTTAGTCTCCAGTCCCCTAATCATCCTGGTTGCTCTTATCTGTACTTTTTCTAGAGTCTCAACATCTTTTTTATAATGTGGTGACCAAAACTGGATGCAGTACTCTAGGTGTGGTCTTACTAAGGATTGTTGCTGCTGTGGAGCAAGTAGGAGAAAGAAGGTATGCTGGATATGTTCACCACCTTGAGTTATTTACAAAAATAATAAAAGTGGAATACAAATGAATAAGTACCGTATATACTCGAATATAAGCTGAGTTTTTCAGCACATTTTTTGTGCTGAAAAAAAACCCCTCGGCTTATACTTGAGTGAGATTCCCTCTGAAAAAAAAAATGGTGTGGAGCTCGGGAGCTGGGCAGCTGCTTCCCTGCTTCCGTGGTTCCTTTGCAACTTGTAAGCATGGGGGTAATCGGAAGCAGAAAAGTTCTTGCATGAGGATATATATTTTTTTCTTTATTTAACTGTTTTTAGTGGGGGGGAAGACCCACCGTCATGTGAGAATGCTCAGACACGAAATCTATCCGCCTGAAAATAAGTGTGGGGGGGGGGGGATTTTAACAGAGGGAAGACATAGGGAGAAGGCAAAAGCGACGGAAGATCCTTCAGGGGAAACTGAGGGGGAGACTCACCCTTGGTCCAGAGGAGCCCCCTTCCCCGCCCCTAAGGAAGCAGAGGCAGCCAGCAAGGGCAGGCAAGCCCCGCTTCGCGGACTCCATCCGTCCTTGCTCCCACCCACCCACCCAAAGCTACGAAGTCCCCCAATCGTACAGCCCAGAATCGCCCTCCCCTCAGGGGGCAGCAACGACGCCCGGTGTTTCCTGAAACAAGAAGCTCCGCCGTGCAATGAAAGCGCCCTGGCTCTAGGCTCAGAAAACAACGCGAGCCAAGGTGGCTTCATTTCCTCAGTCCCAGCTGCTTTCAGTCCGCTCGGGAGGAGGAGGAGGTGGTGGTAGCGACGGCGGCTCGCGTTATTTTCTGAGCTCTAGGCTCGCGATCTCAAAAACAACGCGAGCCGCCGCCGCCACCTCCCCTCCCCTTCTCCCGAGTGGACTGAAAGCAGCTGGGGCTGAGGAAACGAAGCCACCTCGGCTCGTGTTGTTTTCCGAGATCGCGAGCCTAGAGCCTAGAGCTCAGAAAATAACGCGAGCCGCCGTCGCCACCACCACCTCCTCCTCCTTCCGAGCGGACTGAAAGCAGCTGGGGCTGAGGAAACGAAGCCACCTCGGCTCGCGTTGTTTTCTGAGATCGCGAGCCTAGAGCTCAGAAAATAACACGAGTCGCCGTTGCCACCACCTCCTCCTCCTCCTCCCGAGAGGACTGAAAGCAGCTGGAGCTGAGGAAACGAAGCCACCTTGGCTCGCGTTGTTTTCTGAGCCTAGAGCCAGGGCGCTTTCATTGCACGGAGGAGCTTCTTGTTTCAGGAAACACCAGGCATCATTGCTGCCCCCTGTGGGGAGGGTGATTCTGGGCTGCACGATTGGGGGACTTCGTGGCTTTGGGTGGGTGGGTGGGAGCGAGGACGGACAGAGTCCGCGAAGCGGGGCTTGCCTGCCCTTGCTGGCTGCCTCTGCTTCCTTAGGGGCGGGGAAGGGGGCTCATCTGGACCAAGTGTGAGTCTCCCCCTCAGTTTCCCCTGAAGGATCTTCCGTCGCTTTTGCCTTCTCCCTATGTCTTCCCCCTGTTAAATCCCCCCCCACACACACACACTTATTTTCAGGCGGATAGATTTCGTGTCTGAGCATTCTCACATGACGGTGGGTCTTCCCCCCCCAAAAAAACAGTTAAATAAAGAAAAAACAATATATCCTCATGGGAGAACTTTTCTGCTTCCGATTACCCCCATGGTTACAAGTTGCAAAGGAAACACGGAAGCAGGGAAGCGGCTGCCCAGCTCCAGATCTCCATACCATTTTTCTTTCAGAGGGAATCTCACTCAAGTATAAGCCAAGGGGGTTTTTTTCAGCACAAAAAATGTGCTGAAAAACTCGGCTTATACTCAAGTCAATAAGTTTTCCCAGTTTTTTTGTGGCAAAATTAGGTGCCTCGGCTTATATTCGGGTTGACTTATACTCAAGTATATATGGTAAATGAAGGTGAAGGTATATTTCAAAGAAATCAACAACATTAAAAATACAAATTAGAAACATAATATTTTATACTGCATTATTTAATCAATTTTGTAAGTAGGTATGTGCACAGATACATTTATAAAAGCCAAATATTTTTCTGTATAATTCTAAATGCCACTTGTGATTATCTTCATGCCAATAATAATCACTAGTATGGCTTATTTCTCAAAGTTGCATGAAAATCTTACAAATTATATTAGAAAATACATCATTATTAGCAAATTAGTAGAATGTACTTTAATTCCATATTGGCTGAAACCAAGCAAAAAAATTAGAAGAGACACAGCAAATTTAGAAGAGCCTTCAGCAAAACATTGATCAAAAAAGATATTTGAGCTCCTTCCTGCATCAAATTGCAGATCCCAAGCATACTGTTTAAATACGTATGGACATACATTTTGTTTCAGGCAAATAATGCATAAATAATATAGATGCCAAATCATTAGAAAGCTCAGTCAAGAGAAGAAACATGCCTCTCAAACAAATACTCAAGCTTATCAAAATACATTTACCAACACTGCAGCTTCAAAATAAAGCATTTCTGTATAATTTGTATGAGTAACTGCAGGGCTATCTATGTCATATACAGAATCCTAACACAGATTCCTATTCTCAGCAAGAAAAGAGGCAGAGCATATTCCATACCGATTATTTTGAACAGCATTTTAGGCTGTCATTTTGGTAAACAGAGCAGAAATCAAATGAGAGACAAAATATGGCTAGCAAACCAAAATTCATTTGACCAAAATGTCAGATGATTTTCCTAGCAGAAGAATCTATAATTGATCAGATTATGAATCTGACCATAATCATTTTTATCCTTTGGTGTCACAAGGTATAGATTTCCAGTAGTACTCCTTAACTCAACAGATGTTTGGGACTTTTCTGTCCTGCATCTTTAAGCTACTTGAGATTTATTATTACTTAATAAATCCCTTCTTTAAAAAAATCCCCTATTGTTTTACGATTCTTCTCATTTTTGTGGCTTAAAATGAAACTGGCAGAATTATGTCAATTACACCTGGTTAAAAAAGATACACTGTTTCATCAGTGAAATTGTAAAAAAAGGGGAAAAAGGAAGGAAAATAATATTAAGTTGAACTATGTTTATTGATATTTAGACTAGATTGAAGAAGAAACTGGCAGAATTCTTGCCAACTTCTTGTGGTTTAAAAAGGTCCACCATTTCATTTTTTTAAAGGAGATGTGTACAAAAAGGCTTACTTAGCACTCCACTTTTGCACAATGAGTTTATATAAAAATAAAAGCAAATAAAGTCCAGCATCTCATCAGTGCATCAAGAATAGAAAGTAAATAAGCATACAAGCACAGATTCATTGATCAGTTCCTTTGGAAGAGAGCAGGCAGCCGAAATTGGCCATGGAAGAGACAGACCAGACACTGGAGCAGATGGGTTGTTCTTGCTATAGAGAACAGTATTGGACATATTTGTTTACTATGAAATGAAGTATAAGAGGTAAATTGAACAGCGTAATTTGTGCCAGCACAAGCATACTACGCTTGATGTGTGCAGCAGAAAAAAATTGCCTTCCTGATACACTGGAGGGGGGAGAGGGGGCAGATAGAAGACAATACTGCACATGCCTGCCCTTGAAAAATGATTATTAGCCTAAACCTCCACTGGACTCTCTGTGTCAGGTTTCCAAGTAATGAAATCCATTTTAAAAGAAAAATAACAAAGTCCATCTTCACAAAGTTTTCTTTTATTTAGGAAAGCATCAAATTGGCAAAGTCCATGATAATTCTGGATCTGACCCAACCCAGAATTACCCCACAATATTAGAAGTTAGAAACAACCCCCAAAAGTCACATTCTCCAACGATGCTTGATGTCATAAGTCTCCACCTCCAAAGGCCCAAACTTGGACAGCTTGTTTCCCATGGGAAAGAAGATCACCTAGTCATAACATTCTCTTTATCTCCACTCCTCCCCTCTTAGGAATGTGGCAAGCCCGAAACCCTTCCACTCATGACTGCCACAGAGAAAATAAGAAAAAGAATATATACTAAGAGAAACTAAAATGGCCTCACTTATGTCAATTTCGGGCTTGACACTCTGATCAGATGGATCAAATGTTAGACTCATATGCCCCTATGCAATATCAATTATTTATTTGTTTGTTATGTTTGTTTGCTGCCCATTTTGCTGCAAGACAACTATGGGTGACTTACAACAGTAATAGCAATAAAATCATTACAAACCTATATATCTAACTGTAATAAAGATACAAATTATGACTTTTCTCTCCCCAATCAATAAAAATTGTTCAATATGATGAAAACATGGAAATGCCCAACATTTCTATTTCTCACTTTACCCATTATATCAAGTCTAAAAGTATATGAAATAGTCCAAACCAATCTTAAAATGGGGTTCAGACAAAAGGGAGACAATAGGGTACAATGGCATTCTGAATGTCATATTTAATGGAATGCAAAATTGTGCAGCAGACCAGATTTTAATATGTAGGTCAGATTTTAACTTTCTAATATATTCCATGACCAATCCAAGTCACTGAAATATTTTATGTTTAGCTACAGTAGATGATTTTATGGTATAGAGAATCATTATTATGTTTATTAGTTCAAATTTAAATTCAATATATTAAACATGCATATATAAGAGATCTTTAGTTAAGTAAAAAAAGCTTTAATCATGTCAGTCAAAATCAAAATATTTGTAGTTCTGTCATTTAAATACTCATAAATACAAACCTTTCTTTCTCCCCTTGATCTTTTTGTCCATTTTATTTACCCTTACCATTAAAGCAAGAAAAGAATATGATTCGACTGATTGGATTTGATAAAGTGGCCCAACTCCCAGAAGATTCTGGGCAGCATCCAATAATTCCAATACATAGATTAAAAAAACGTTTAAAAAAACCCCACACAGCTGCCCAGGCCAAACAACACTCCCCAACATGCAAAAAACTTAGCAGGATTTCTAACTGCAGTCTTGGAACAAAATCAGATTTTAAGATACTTCCAGAAACCAGGGAGAGTATGAGCTATGTCTATTCTGAGGGGGTGCTGTTCCTAAGGATCCAGGTGTCAACAAGGAATGAATGCACCCTCATTGTCTTATCCCCAATAAGACAGTACTTAATTGATGGGACTTGAAACACACCCACTCTGTCTGAAAGCACTGGATGGGCAGAAACAACTGGAGACAGGCAGTCTCTCAAATGGCAATCTCTATACCATGAAAGACTTTATAGCATCTTGAACTGCACCCAGGAGTCAACTGGAAACAAATGCAGATCATGTAGCAGTGATGGCACACTGGCATAACTAGAAGCATCTGTTATTGCTTGAACCATTACAATTTGAACCATTTGAAGCTTCCAGATGGTTTTCAAGGGCCAGGTAGGACTTCTTACAAATTTAGAACATTGTAGGCAGTCAAAATACAAATACAATTTTGTTTTATTATATGCCCTATATGGGATTTAAACTAGTTTCAACACAAACAGAGACTACAGGTTACTTCCTATATGAGCAACATGATATTGCTAAACCCAGCCCACATATCTCATTAAAATCATTTCGTTACTTCAATCAACTTAATACTGTTCTTGATCTCCTATATTAATTTAATTCTATTTTGAAATGCAGTTTAAAAATTATGCAATAAAAATGCATGTAAAAGGTAAAGTAAGAAAATAGTTGTTTTAATCAAAGTCATAAAACAATTTTAACCACAATTTTTCAACTAAACTTTAAAGAAAATATATCTGTTAACCAGTAAATATAAATATATATCTGATTATAATAATAATGCTTGCTTGTGCCATTCATAGATAGCCTGTAGTTTCCTTACTGTGCAATTATTTATTTCCTATATCTTTGTTCATCTAATACTGCCCTTCTAAACAAAAGATTCTCAAATATCATGGTGTAGATAGCATATTAATAAAAATAGATGTATGCGCACAGAAATGGGACATATAATAATTATAATTATTTCATATAGGGGTTTTTCGATTGGTAGACAAGTTGAAGTTATCTGCACATCTCAATGAGTTTCTATTTAATTACTGGATTATTTTCCCAGGTGCATAATTATAAATTGCAGGTCTGTATATTATACTGCCATAATTTTAAATCTGATTTTGTAGAATATTCCATTTTAATCAAATGTATGTTATCACAAAAGTCTTTATCTTCATTAGAATGTATAACTCATTTCAACATATTCAGGTATAAATGCATACAATAAATTATAGTCTTTTAATCAGTTTTCCATGAGTTGTTTATATAACTTGAAAGAAAAGATCAGTTTTATTTTTGCTTTTTCACTTCATGACAACTATCATCAATATTAGTATTATCTAGTTCTGCTAGTCAGATACATATATATTTGTTTCTCCGCAGGGCTACAAGTATCAGTCATATAATTTTATACCAATTTCCTCAAAATATGGAGCTATTCTAATAATTTTCTGGGAGAAAACTACGAGCATTTTACTGTATTACAGATGAACAGCAGCACAAACATATATGAATTCGTATATCCCAAACTGTAACATCTAAATCTAGCCTCTAAAATCAGTTTGAAATCAAAAGTAGGCCTGTTCTTCCAATAATTAATACAATATTCCTGTCATGCTGTTAAAACTGTTTGGGTGGGGTTTTTTTGAATAAGAAAGCTTTAGTTTTTTGAATAAGGAAGCTTTGGACAATAAGAATACCTATGCTAGAATGCTATTTGTTGACTTCAGTTCAGTTCATTTAATACAGTCATTCCCTCCAGATTGATCATTAAACTTAGTGACCTTGGTATTAACACTACTCTTTTTGTAATTGGATACTGGACTTTTTGACAAATAGACCACAACATGTCAAGTTGAATAACTCCACTTCATCTACTAACACACTGAGTACTGGTGTACCCCAAGCCTGTGTGCTGAACCGCTTCCTGTTCCCTCTCTTCACCTATGACTGCAGGCCTGTGTATAGCTCTAACACCATTATCAAGTTCGCAGATGATACTACGGTAATCGGACTCATCAATGATGACGATGATTCAGAGTACAGGGAGGAGGTACAGTGCCTAGCTACGTGGTGCATTGACAATAACTTATTACTGAATACTAACAAGACCAAAGAGCTCATTGTGGACTTCAGGAAAAAGAACAGTCACACACACTCTCCTGTATACATCAATGGGAGAATGGGAGAACGTGTTACCAGCTTCAAGTTCCTGGGAATCCACCTCTCTGAGGACTTGTCCTGGCAGATTAACACCACTAGTCTGATTAAGAAAGCTCAGCAGTGCCTCTTCTTCCTGAGATTACTGAGGAAGAATCACCTCTCCTCAGCTATTCTGACTAATTTCTACCGCTGCACAGTCAAGAGCATCTTAACTAGCTGTATCTCAGTTTAGTATGGAAATTGCACTATAAAAGAAAAAAAGGCATTACAGAGGGTGGTGAAAACCACCCAACGCATTATAGGGATTCCACTTCCTGCCATTGTGGACATTCAGAGGAAACAATGTCTGCGTAAAGGCCACAGCATCGTTAAGGACCCCTTCCATCCAGCCCACAAACTGTTTACTCTTCTTCCATCTGGGAGGAGGTTCAGATGCCTGCAGTCTAAGACCAGCAGGCTAGGGAACAGCTTTTACCACACAGCGGTTTTCTTGCTGAACTCCTCAGTTTGTTTGTCCCCACACATATGCTGATGCTTCCCTTGATAATATATGATGTATTTTGTATAATTCTCTGTGCATTTGTACTTATATTCAATGTGTCCATAAACATTTTGTACAGTTGTATATGTTCAAATATGTGCAGTCATACTTATCTTTGTGTGCTCGTGTACATACATTTTGTTGTGTTTTCCATTGACATATTCATAGATGTTTTGCATATTTGCATACATACATTTATATTTTACTGTTGTTTTGCACTTCTGGTTGGATGCTAATTGCATTTTGTTGCCTGTATCCATGGCAATGACAATAAAGTTGAATCTAATCTAATCTAGTTAACTGGAAAGTATCAAACCCTTAATTTAGAATCTGGAAAGCTCATACTTATTTAGGTTAATTATGTGTAACATGCACAATCATATTCACATCACTCCAACTACATGATTCTTTTTCATCATTGTAATATATGTGGACAATTGTCCTAATTTAAACAGTTAACAAAATAAATTCCATCATGTAAAATTTATTTCCCTATTGTCAAATATTTCATCTAGAATAAGCCTTGAGCTTAGGACAGGATGTGCACTTTTGACTCCCACTGCCATAAAAATCTAACGAATGCAACTATCTATTGAACAGGAAAGTCTCCATACATGCTATCCTCCCATACATCTTTAGCATCAAGAATGAGATTAAAAGATGCCTAATTAGACTAAGCATGAGAGTTTGGGGATACTCAAAAATAACATGCAGGCAATTGAATAATCTCAGCATTAATATAAACTTTATTTTAGCTGTGAGCTTCACAGTATTTACTTATTGACATGTTAGCCTTTTGAGACTTGGATCTATTCCTCTGAATAGGAAAGGCAATTTTATACAGCTAATTACCAACCGTCCCCTCTAAAGGAATCCCTGACTTAATATTAATTTGCATGCATTAATGGGATGTAGATTTTATCTGTTTAATAACTAACTTGCTGAAACAGCATATGACAGTGTAAAACAGAACTGTAAAAGAAAAAAAGGTCACTCTGCTATCTATTCTGGAATATCTAATCCCTTGTAGCTTTACTCACCGTCTGGTGACTTCTGTCACAGTACCGCAGTCCAAAATAATCTATCTCAATGAGGTTTAAATGCCGGAATACGTAGCCCAGGACAACCGATCCTTTCGTTGATTTCTGTGGGAAAGAATGTGCAGAGACTTTTCATACAAATGTTCATTCTTTTGTTAGCTACACAGTGGCATTCATGCGTTCAGCTAGATAAGTCTACCAGAGAAGACTGCATTATTAGAACTGGTCTTTAACAAAAATTGCAATGACAAGAAAGGGTTTTTTTTCTCATATTCATCAGTCATTTTATAGAACAAGTTCAGCAATTATATTGACAAGTTTTTAATCTCTAATATCACGAGGTCATATAATTATGTAATCGAACTGTGATGTGCAGTAATTCTGCATTATTCATTCTTGCCTGTTTTCACACCTAAGGGAAGAGGGAAAACATCAGGTGAATCCACACACAGACTGATTTAATGAATTCAACTTTGGCATATTTATGCATGCATTGCTAGTTGAAACTAGTAATACTGTGGTTTATTGTAAGGGCATTAATATATAGTGGTAACAGCTGTTAAATAATAAAGGCAAGGACTACTTGTAGGAAAAAGGCAATTTATTTTACTTTGCTAGTAGTACTGTATAAGTACATATTGTTAGCTAATTTCCTGGATAATGAAGGATATTGTATGATGCTCTATAATTAAAATATCAGTATAATAGCACATTTGTTTCTCTTTATCATACATTCAGAAACAAGTTTTTAAAAAAGGCTAAAGCACAGCAGAATTAAACATGAAGAAATGAGAGGTATCATGCATTTAGTACTTAATGTGCCAACAACATAAAAAGAGAATTATAGGTTTTGAATAAATGATCAAGCAGACTCATACAGTTTAGATGTAAAAAAAAGAATAAGAGAAAAATCTCTTTTGAAACCATATAAAATAGCCAAGAAAAAAAAGAATCATTTTAATGTTCAAATATCTCAAAGCTAGCAGGTAATATAAAATAAATTGCAACACCTGTATTTAATTACTTTAAATTACTTCAAGACAAAATTAAAACATGTAATAAGAAAAATAGCATAAAATAACAAAGACTTTTTTAAAAGCATGAGTATAAGATCAGTTTTAGCCTATATTGAACATAAATATTTTGGAGAGAAAAAAATAACTCTGTACAGACAGCCTTCTACTTACAAAGCTGTTTGTAAGTCCATTTTGTTCATAGGTCCAATCAAGTATTTTTAAAAACCATATAAAGCACAATTCTTACTTTACATAAATTAAGTTACATTTCTCCGCCCAATCGATCAAGGATTAACCCAAACCCTCCCGTCCTCTGACTAGCAACAAGTTAATCAATTTCCTCTTGCCTCTTGGGGCAGGTGAGCAGTCATCCTCCTTGAGGTGAGAGGAGCCTGGTTTTGGGTACAGAGGACCTGCATTGATCCATTGCAGCTTTGGCTGCCGGCATGGCCAATTTTCTCATGGGCTATTAGGACCCTTTTTAGGGAAGGGCTGCCAGCAAGCCAATCAGGTGCTGGCACCATGCACAACCGGAGGGAGGACAGAAATGCACTACTCCATTCTCTGCAGGGATAAGTAGGAACACATTTGATGGGGGCTTCACAGTGACAGGGGATGCCAGACTCCACGTCCCAATGGCTGTTCTTGCAGCACCCCATTTCTCTACTATAAACCTCTTCAGGCTCTCAAGTATGGCTCAACGTTTTTTTCTCCCCTGATTGACCCTCATCCCAGGTTTGACGCTGAAGTGGAACAGACTCCTCCCTACCTAAGCAACCCTCTACCCCCACCCTCTGGGCCCTCTTTCAAGGCATTTTCAAGCCCAACTCCACCACAAACTAACCCTTTCCTATCTTTTCCCACCTTCTGCGATTTTCTAGGTTGGACATGTGGAAAAGTTTGTTCATGTAGGAGAAAGTTTTTAACTTAGAAATTTGTAAGTAGGAGAAGCTATAGGCTACCATAGGCTTACATCTGTGGTACACAATCAAATGCCCTCTAGATTTTCTAATTAAAATTTTCAGGGTTGCTCATAGTTGGAGTTTTCTGTCCAGAACAACTGAAGAGCATCAACCACTTCCACTACAATATTTTTTTCACTGTTTGCATTTGTAACTGCTCCTTTCTTACCCACCATAACTGTGATTATTCTGTTGGTCCCTCCATGATACAAAGCTGAACCTAGTAAATCCATGCCCAAGTAGAGTCAAAAAACGACAAGGCCTATAAGTTGGGCAAAAAAAAGCATTACAGGTCGTCCTTATTTAATGACCAGTTGAATAGTGATAATTAGAAATTACAATGGAGTTCCCCAGAGCTACTTATAACCCGGTTTTTAAGTTCCAATGGCCACACTCCCTTACAATTACGTGATCAGTTTGGGCACTTGGCAACTGGCTGCATTTAGTTAGCATCCCATAGTCATATGACTGCAGCTTTTGCCAGTTTCTGCCTTTTACTTTCAGTTTCTGGCAAAAAAAAATGTCCATGGGGAAAATGAATTTGCTTAATGATCACCACAAAAAAGGTCATAAAATGAGGACTGGTGTTTAAGTGGACCACCACAAGCTGTAAGTGTAATTCCAGGCTCAATTATGGTCCTAAGTCAAGGATTACCTGTATTGCTTCATTTCTTTGTCATGAACATGCATCTGTTCCCAAGTTTTCAGTAATTATATGATTACTGTGTAGTCTAACTATGGCTGTATTGAATCTAGGTTATGCTTTCTGAAGAAGCAGAATCATCACAAGCTCATTAATTATTACTGTAGAAAGATGCCTGATTTTCCCATGCCACCTAGTATGATTGTTGACTGACAATAGCTTTCAAATATTCCAGGAAGAAATATTTGACACTAATGCTACTGAATTCTTAGCTGTGCAGTTATACTGAATTACTCCACTAAGCTATAGCTTCTGCATATATAAATAACAGAAAAAATATATCTTTATAAAGCAGTTCAGATACAAAGAGGAGGGGGAAAAATCTGAATATTTTAGTAGGCCAATATTTTATTTTACTTATCTTTATGAGTAAAGCTTGTGTTTTATATTGTCTATTTCCTTAACAAGTTAAAGGAAAATCAATAAGAATACATGTCATATTAATTGAACAGAAATATAGTAACTGCTACAGAGATACTTTTCATATACAACCCACATTGGTATCCTATACTTTTCAATGTTTCTACTGGTATTCAGAACCTCTCACTTGATCTGCATTTACAGGAATCAGTGAAATTCTTACATGAAATTAAGCTACTTCAGCAATGAGTCATGATGACTATCAAGTTGACATTACTTGTAATGCAAAGCATATACAATTAGTATCAGAGCTTTTTCCACCCTGTGTTAAGACTGTTATAGTTTGAATTACTCATAAAAGAACAGGGCACATGTCTGAACATAGTAAGGTAGACCTCTGATGGCTATAACTTCTTAGAATTGTCAGCAAGCATAGATAGTGGATAGCAAAATCCATATAATGATGTAATTAGCATATGTGTGCACTTGCATAGGTGTGATCTTTTCCTCCTGCAAAAATCTTAAGGCTGGTTGAACAAGACAACTGACTCAGTCATCCATTTCTCCAAGTAACAGACTAAACACTGCCCTACCAGCATGATCAGGAATGATGGAGTCAAGCAGGGAGTGCTTGTTTTAAGTATCTTCCCAGCCCCTACAAAAAGGATGGGGAACTGTCATTTCTTCTAATAACTTTCAGTATGGGGGGGGGGGGAGGGGATGCAAATCACTAGTGGCCCAATGGGGATCAACACTATACCTATTCCCAACATTTTCTGCTTCCTTTGGCTGTGTGTTATGGGTATAGTGTATCTAGAGAAACCCAACTTTGTGGCACTGCCCAAAGACTTATCTTGAGAGCAGTAGGAAGAGAAAGGATTCAAGCTCCACTAACTTTGTATGAACATGATTGACCAATGAAAGCTCTATTAATCTTTCTATCACTGCAGTCAAGTGTTCACATGACACATTAATCCCCCCTTTGACTGAATTAAACGAATTATATAAACAAGGTCACTGACTCCATTAGCGTGGTTGTATAGATTTTTGAGAGTGCCCTGCTTTGTTGAAAGCTGACCTAAAAGCAAAACTAAGGAATAATGTGGCATCCTGCTTCCAAACAGAGTCCAATCCTGATCATTACACACACTTCAGGTAGAAAACTCCATCAAAGGGAGAGAAGAAAAACACTGCATAACCAATCTGGACTGAGAATATTTCTAAAATTTAAAGAGTTAGCTACATAATTAAATCTGATAAAGGCTTACATTCTGATTAGGGAAAGATTTGAAAAATCATCAGCAAACAAAGAACTGTTCAAAATGAGTCATAAAGTTATGCTTTATAATGCAGCAGCAGTAAAAACCAGAAAGGCAGGTTTCTACCAGCTTCATAAAAAGACAGCTAGAACCTTCAGAAAAGAGACATATTTTTCCTTTGACAGGAGTAAAATGGCACAGTAAAATATGGCAACATACTTAAATTATTTTGAAAAGAAAAGGAAAAAAAATATAAACTAAGCTTGCTGACAGGAAGCATTTGAGTATTTAGAAAATATGGCAATCTCTAAAATATTAAAGCAGCCAAATGTGTTTCCTGACAAGCAGCTTCACATTTCTAACTGGCTGATACTAGGCAATCATAAAGTCAGTGTGAAATTTTGTGTGGCATATATTCTGAGTGGAAAGGAAAATTCTCTTGCTGAAATTTTTGATGTCAGAAACAGGAATATTTATCTGAGAGAAAAGATGAAAAGACCTTGATATTCTAATTTCAACTGCTTTTACAAATTGTAATTCTTTAATGCTTTATCTTCTAAACACAGTCACTAATTAAAATAGTGAGTAGAATTTACAAGTCATTCACCAGTGATGTGATCATACTCCTCTTTCCGAGTGCCAAATGGCAGAATATCACTAAATCCTCCTAATGTTCAAAAGCCAATTATTTCAAGAGTTATCTGTCATCCAATTACTAGGAAAGCTGCCCACTCCAAGTCAATTTAAGCCAGCATCACCACCAATTGTATAATAATCGCCACCTCCCTTTGAAAGTATAATGTGGGATTATAGTAGATGATTCTGTCAATGCAACAGTAATTATTTTTTTGTGTTTTAAAAACTCCTTTGTTCTCTCAGTAGGAATTAAGAATACATATATTGCTCATATCTGTCCTTTGTAGCGCAGCGCAGCCCAACCAAGCTACCCTCACTGCTCTGCACTCCGTCTTCCCAGATGACCCTGGTCATTCTCTTCCTGATGCTGCTGAGGCACGCACAGCTTGACTGTAATGTATCTGTATGCGAGGCAACTGCTAGTCATGCCAACCCTTTTTCCCCAAGGCCAATTCAAATTGCACGAGCTGTTTACTCTCCAAAGTGATGCCTTGTTTTCACAATACTTTGCAAAGCTTCTGAGGTGTTCTCTAGGACTAGGTCTTTGGAGAATGGCAGATTCTTCATTCTCATGATGCTTTAAAAGATCTCAGAAGCATTCTAAGGGGAAAAAACATATTTTGTGTTCTATTATTCACTGAATATAAATGAAATAATAATTTTGTTGAAGCTTTCTACAATCCAGACCATATCAGAAATCGTAACTAAGACTAAACTTTTTATTGTCATATATTTGAGACTGTTGGAAAGAACTGAGTCAAATATTACAGATTTTCAAATTGCATATAATGCCACAGGGAAATTTCTAAAAAAGCAACATCCAAGTTTGATTCCAAGGCCAGTAACTAAGCAGATCTCAATTTGAAGAATACATGTTCAAGCAAATAGATTTAATTTTAAACTGGACGCTTCTGCAAATATTTACCAAGACAAACAGGTAGAACTTAATTAGTGAGTTACATGTTTAAACTTATAAACAAAACTTATACAGATTAGCACAGTGGTTCCCAAACTTTTTAAGTCCACCGCCCCCTTGGTGCTACAAACTCATCCTCGGTGCCCCTCACCCAGGGGTGGGATTCAAATTTTTGTGGGCGTGGCCTAATTTGAGGGTGTGACTTGCTGGTCATGTGACGGGGGGGCAAACCAGGTGACTGGCAAACCAAATACAAGGGGTCCTCACTTAATGGCCAGTTGTTTAGCAAGTGTTCTAATTTATGACTGGCCTCTCCAGAGCTACTTGACCTGTTTTTGGAGTTTTGACAGCTTTAGATCAGGGGTCTAAATCCCACCCCTGCCTGTGTGTGAGAGAGAGGGGGAGAGAGAGAGGTTGGATCAGATCTCTCTCTCTCTCTCTCCCACCAATGCCAGAAAGCCACTTTCAGTCAAAATTCATATTAATGGTCTACGGAATTTAAAATTATGAGTTTGGTCGTCCCTGAGGTCCAAAGGTTTGGTGACCCCTGGTCTAAAGGGGTGAGCCTGAGAGAGGGAAAGAGAGAGAGGAGAGAGAGAAAGAGAGGAAGAAAAGAAATAGAAAGGGAAAGAAAGAAAAAGGGAGACAAAGAAGGGGAGATAGAAGGAAGGGACAGAAAGAAAGGAAATGAGGGAGGGAGGAGAAAGATAATGAGATATCTATTCTAGTCCAATCACCTGCTCCAGCAGGGTTAGAAGGGTGTGTGTGTGTGTGTGTGTGTGTGTGTGTGTGTGTGTGTGTTCTCCTTGTAATTTACCAGTACATTTTGGTTTGCCTTCTTCAGAATTGGCACTGTAATACATTGGGGAAAAGTAATTTTTAGGGTGGAGATCTGGTCCAATGGATCCTATTTAAAGCCTCAACAAAATGTGAGAGCTTCCTGATAGTCTTGGCCACGTTTTGGCCACAAAACCTTTAACAGAAGCCAAAGAGGTTTCAAGGTGCTGGCAAAGATGTTTCAATGTGGAAAAGGGCCTCAGTCTAAACTAGGCCTCATTCAATCTGATGCATCAGGTCTCTCTCTCTCTCTCTCTCTCCCTCTCTCTCTCTCCCTCCGTCCCTCCCTCCCAGACTGGCTTTGCTCTACTTTCCCGATGTGCCTGTGTGGCCGGCGCTTCGAACCTGGAGGGAGGGAGGGAGAGACAGAGGCAGGCAGGCAATAGAGATAGATAGATAGATAGATAGATAGATAGATAGATAGATAGATAGATAGATAGATAGATAGATCTATATTGGTAGATAGGCAGGTAGGTAGGTAGGCAGGAAGGCAAACAGACAGAGCTTTTGGATGGATGGACGGATGGATGGACAGACAGACAGAATGCGACAGTGGCGGCACTTTGGGAAAGAGGTGGCGGCGGCTTTTTCCAATGTGCTGCCGTATTCGAGGCGCTAGTTCTGGTGCAGTACAACAGTCAATGGGGTGAGCCTACAGGGCCAGTGCCTCGAACGCTCCCCTGCTGCCTCTTAGTGTCCCCAAGGGGGTCGGCAGAGGGGTGCTAAGAGGTGGCAGGAAGGCGTTTGAGGCGCTGGCCGGCCCTGCAGATTCATTCATTGACTGTAGCACCACTCCGGAGCTGGTGCCTCCAATGAGGAAGCGGTGGCTGTGTTAGAAGAGCTGTTTCTACTTCCAAGAGAGAATATGAATCTACAAGAACAAAAAACATATAAAACAAGCTCAGCACCATAGCTAAACCTGACATACCTGTAATATAATCCTTCATATTATGTATATCTATATGACCAAACACTCTCTCTCCTTCCTATTGTTGACATCATACATTATTGATACTAAACTATAATTTATTTCATTGTTTTTTCCTATTTACATAAGTAATTGGCTTTCTCTCTCCCATGGCTATTCATCAGCCTATTCATATGGCTATGCTTTCAACTATATTATTAGCCTATTTACTGAAATAGATAGAATGGGCATTGTTATAATTACCTCAGAATGCCCTTTCTATCTATGCTGCAAGTGAGTCCAGGAATGGGTTAAACTCCTCCTTCTGACATCATAGAGCTGAGTCTGCCACTATAAAAAGCCAGCCTCTGGCTTGCCCGCCCATCTTTTAGGTAAGGATACTTGACAGACATAATGGAAGATAAAGAAGAAATTAATGACACCTCTCCCGAACCATCATAACCAGATGTATAGGGTGGGGCTGGACTCTCTTGCAGCATAGATAGAAAGGGAGTTCTCAGGTAATTATACCAACGCCCATTCTCCTATATGCTGCTTCGAGAGTCCAGGAATGGGACATATCAAAGCCTGCATGTCCACGGGAGGGCCAACGTCTGGTCCAGTCACTCCTATTGAGGAACCACCTGTTGAAGCATCCTCCGACCAAACAATGCCTGAGCTGAAGCAAATGAATCCAGGCGATAATGCCATATAAACGGCGAAGGTGAAGCCCAGGTTGCTGCTCTGCAGAGCTTCTCCAGAAATTCCTGAGTAGACCAGGGGGCCGAAGTAGCCACATTCCTAGTGGAGTAGGCCATGACATGTCTGGGAACTGGCATGGATAAAGTTTGGTATTCCTTGGATATACAAGCTCTAATCAACCAACCAATTATCGATACAACCACCTTGTTCCCCAGGGTAGAGGGATGAAATGACACAAACATGGCTCCAGATTTTCGAAAGGCTGTTTGATGTAAATTCGAAAGGCCTGCCTCACATCCAATGTATGCCACCTGTGTTCCAATTCGTGTTGTGTTCTGGGGCAAAAGTCTGGCAACACAACATCTTGAGCCTGGTGAAACCACATGTTTATCTTAGGGACAAACATGGGGTCTAACCTAAGAACTACCCTGCTCTGATGGAAAAGACACAAGTCCTGTCGTACCGAGAGTGCCGCTAATTCAGACACTCTCCTGGCTGAGGTAAAGGCCACTAAAAATTGTACCCTGAGGGACAGCATTTGTAGAGATACAGATCTGAGGGGCTCAAAAGAGGGCCTCGTTAGAACTTGTAACACTTTAGGTAAATCCCAAGTGGGAAACCTATGTACAACAGGGGGTTGCAGGTTAGATGCCCCGTTAGGAACCTGCGCACCGAAGGGTGATGGGACCAAGAAGCATATCCCTCCCAGGATAGAACAGGGGAGAGAGCCGCTAACATGGCGGCGAAACATGTTAGGGGCAAGTCCCTTGTTTAAGCTCTCTTGTAGGAGCATTAGAACCTCTGCCACAGAAGTAGAACAGGGGTCTCTGGCCAAAGGCATGCACCAGGAGCAGAATACTCTCCAAGATGAATCATAGATGCACATGGTAGATGGCTTTCGAGAAGCTTAAATGGTGTCAATTACCCTTTCAGGAAAGTTGGAAGCCCTCATAGATTGCCGCTCAAGCGCCAAACGGTTAAGCGGAAACACTGGGGGTTTGGGTGAAGTAATGCCCCCTGATGCAGCCAATTGCAGAAAGGTAGATCTCTGAATGAATCTGTGATTCTGTGAGCAACTCAATCTGCCTGCCTGATTTTGGGTAAAAGTTGCTCTTTTTTATAAAAAATTCAATATTTACATAAATATTTATATTTACATACAAGCCATGCCCAGCCAGTCACATGACCACCAAGCCACACCCAAAAATTAGGCCACACCCACAGAACCAGTTAAGAAATGTGAATCCCACCCCTGTTCACATCTGATATAATCTATCTATAAAATCAGACATCATTACTGACACTATTGCTACTGATAACTGGCTCCATAATGATCTCTTAATATTTTCAATGTCTGTATCATTTTCTAAGTCTCAGTTAACTGACACTTAAAGTTGGTTTGTATTTTTTCCTTTCTATTTAGAATGTTCCATTCCCTTTAATATCCACTTTCTAAAATCATAAAGTCACTTATCTTTATTAATGACTAAGATAGTCAAAATAACTCTGGTTCTCATGAGAAGCTAGTACCTTTTAAAAATCTCCACCGCTGTTGCAAGCAAAATAACTAATCCTTTAATCTCCTGGCATTCAAATCTGCAGAAAACCTGTCCTACAGTGTCTTTCCAATGAGCTGTCAGCCAAAATACCGTATATGTGAGTGATCTCCTGTCCTCTCCTTACTGGTTTTTATATTTAGATTGTCAGCCTCCCTTAGTTGTGTTAAGATGGACACCCATACAAATATTTTAAAATAAAGAATAAATCATTTAAAAGTGTAGGCAATACAAGCATCTGATAATTACTAAAGAAAATAATATATTCTGTAGTGAACGATACAATGCATTCAATTAATTATCTTTTTTAGAAATGTTTATGTGAAAATTTGACAAATAATTCTGTGATATGGAGTCATGATACTCGAAGGATAATATACCAAATGGAGGTATATAAAAATATTTTGCAAATGCTAAGAAAAGAAATTCCAAATAATGTACTACATAAACAATATCAGCAAAAATATGTGTTAATATAATTAACTTAATGTAGCATAACACAATATCTATGGACACACATGCCCTGTTATCCTAAGCAACAATGAAAATATTACCTAACTTGTGTTACATATTTGGGATGTAAAAATTATTATTTTTAATTAATTTTTTTAAAAAAATAAATTAAATCACCAAGTGGCAGCAAAGAGAAACAAAATTGTCTAATTCTATACTGCTATCTCAGGTTCATTCAAATGTTTGCAACCCAGTTAAGTCAGCCTAACTTCTGCAAATTCATTGTCTGCACAGACACTACTAATGAAAAATGCATTACTTTCCAATGTTCAAACCAACAGTATCTTGGGATCAATTAATAAAAAGCTCTAGGCAAGTATATTTTTTCTCAAAGCAGATAGGAACTTGTGGTATGTGGCAAACTTTATTAATTAAATAATGACATTTCTAATTGATTAACTTAGCCAGCAAAATCCAGACATTATTTTAGTTGTTGATATTGCTAATTAATATTGATGCCCTAATATCAACAGAGGAGGATAAAAGTATAAGTGAACATTGGGAGTATACCAATGTATTGTTTTGTTGAAGAATGTTCTTTAAAACATTGCATGCCACAAGTTATTCAAACTGTTGATTCAAGCATTTAAATTTAGGATAAAACTATGTTTAAGAATGATTTTGCACAGTATGACATCAGAAATAGAATTACAGAATAAAAATACATATATTTCCAAGTGTACTTCCTGAATGTTAATTCAAGAGATATTAGAAACTTTAATAGGTAGAAAAAAGGAAATGTGTGCATATGATATTTGTCTCTCTACCTCAGCGTGTGAAAATACAAAACAGAAAGATTACATTAAATATCTTTTTGAATTGGTCACAGTAGTTTGTTATTACAATGCACAAGTGGAGTGACAGGGATTCACACATTCTTTTGTATCACTAATCCGGGTGGAAAACTTTATAGTTCTTAAACTCAGTAGAACAAAGCGAACATATTTTTATTGATTTTTTTTTTATATAAATCTGATATGCAGTCTTACTAGAAAAAAGAGTAACTGCTTCATTAATGTAATACTATGTAAAATATGAGCCTATATAATGACATCTGAATTTACTACATTAGCCCTAACTATAATCATGGATTGCAATTAGTTGTTAGAATTGTTATTCCATTGTAAATTGCAACAATCAGGAAGTTGTTAAATAAACCACTTAATGACAGAAGGAAGCAACTAATAATCTAAAAATGCATTTTATAGGTATAGGTACTTAAGATAAAACTTAAATTGTTTAAGCTTCTAATTTACCCAATAGTTAACTTATCAAATGAAGATAACTTAAACAATACAGGATCATAAACTACTATAATTTGTAAGCAATTTATAAGTGAGTATATGAGAGAGAAAACAGCAATTGAATGTATTTCTTGAGATTACAGTATTTAAACATCTTATGTCTCCAATTTGCAAGTTTATGAGACTTTATGAGGCATTCTGTCATCAGGGAAAAAATAGAAACATTAGCAAAGGCGTAATTACAGTGCATAATTTCTGTTCATATCACTGTCAGAAGTATCAAACCAATTATAAAACTTGAGAAGTAAATTTGAGAAAATAGTGGCTTAGAACTCAGAAAATTAATTCTGATAGTCTCTACTTCAATTCTATGAAGATAAATATGAAACTAAAGGAAGGTTAAACAAGCAACGACAGTACAATTTTAAGCTAAATTGTAAAATTAAACCAAACTGATATATCCAGGCACTGGAATGCAAATTTTGAAAGACTTCTATTTAATCATAAGTCAAAGGATGGCAACTCTCAATAGCTACCTCACAGAAAAGATGACAATTATTTTTCAAGGCAGTCAAGACATTCAAAATTAAAAAAGTGTATAAAATGCAAAAATCCCAGCCTTACTGTCTGGAAGTAAAGAGTATCTCCAATAAAATCAATACTATACTCACAACTTAACCATGTTTTAAAGTGAGAATTAAGATGAATATATTTAATATACACTTAATTAAAACTAGTGCTTAAAATAGTTTTTACAACTGTAATGACAAGTAGCTGCTATAGTACTAAACTTGGGAACTAATTACAAAGTTATCTGCAAAAAAATAAGCTTTCAAAATCAAAGCCATTTCTTGTAGTCATTCAATATACTAACCTTGTAGACTTCTCTATTAGAAATTCTCCTTTGAATAAGAAAGGGATTTTGCATGTTACAAAAAAATCAGCTGCTAAAGTAATCAAAGATAAGGATATCAATATGTGCATTTCTGTTTATTTTTCTATCCTCATTGAATATAGCACACAAAAAAAAAAAAATTCCCATTTGCCTGCAAGTAGGTACGGGCTGTTAGTTCAGATGCCATTTTCACTGCTAGCTCATGTAAGTAAAAAGAAACAAATTGAACGAAAGATAGATTTATTTTCTTTATTTTTGACAAAATATAACTTGCCTGCTCACCTGTTAGCCATCGATTTTCAAGTTATCCAGTCTATTATTTTGATTGGCTCATATATATAAAATATAGAACATAACATTTCAAACTACAGTATAAGTAGTCCTAGAGTTACAACTATTAATTCAGTGATAATTCGACGTAACAAAGGCACTGAATGAAGGGATTTAGGACCAGTCTTCGAAGTCCTGGCAGTTGCAGCGTCCCTGTGGTTATGTGAACAAAATTTGCCTGATGGCAATCAGCTCACCCACTACCAACGTTCTCTGCTAACTTCTTCCAAACTGGGGGTATAATGAGTAAGTCTCCAACCAGCCTTTCACTGCTCACATACACTGAGCCCTTCGTCCCCCTTCACTCACTCACCAGTGCCCTCATTTCCTGGGCCTTCTTGCAGCCACATACCTGCACCAGTGGTGGGATTCAAAAATTTTTACTATTGGTTCTGTGGGCATGGCTTGGTGGGTGTGGCTTGGCTTGGTGGGCATGGCAGGGGAAGGATACTGTAAAATCTCCATTCCGACCCCACTCCCACTTCCCCCACAGGGGAAGGATACTGTGAAATCTCTATTCCTTCCCCACACCTGGGGGAAGGTTACTGCAAAATCCCATTCCCTACCTACCCCACCAACCTGCTTTCCAGCTCTATTCTCCTATGCAGGGCAATGAAAGAAGACCCAGCTAGTCTGCTGGGACTCAAGAAGCAGAGAATAGATGGAGGCAGGACCAGTCAGAGGTGGTATTTGCCGGTTCTCCAAACTACTCAAAATTTCCACTATCGGTTCTCCAGAACTGGTCAGAACCTGCTGAATACCACCTCTGACCTGCACACACCCAGTAGTGCTGTCCTTCCCTGATTCCCTGCACTTGTACATAGACACACATCTACCAGTGCCCTCCTTCTCCAGCATGTGTTTGCTCACAGCCTACACCCCAACATGCTCTTTACCTGAGCTTTCCTGTGCTTACACCCCTCATACCTTTTGCTGGCTTCCTTGTGCCCTCACCTGCATACACATATCCTGTAACTCCCCCCCCCCCCACCAGCAGCTTCTTAGCTTGCACACACACACACACACCTTTCCAAAGACCTCCTATGCTCATATATATATACACCATTATACACACACACATACACACTTTCCATGCCTTCCCCAAGTTGATACTACGGTATAGCGCAGCATCCCAACTCACACATGGCATACACTGGACTTCCCCCACTCCCTTACAGCATCCATGTGCTCCTTACCTAAGATTCCCTCCACTTCCCACTTAATAATCCAAATATCTTAAGTTAAAGACAACCTGGATTGCCATCACTAAGTGATGTGGTCACATGACATAGCCCTGAGAACTATCAGTACTGACTACAATCCAGAAGGGCTTTTTCCTACAGCCAAATGTCAGATGATTTTATAAGAATATCAACAAGGAGAATGTCAGGCAAGTAACTGACTGATTATGTGCTACCAAATCAATATCGACTCTTAGCAATAATAGAAAATAGATTCTTTCCACAATGAGTGTCAAATGTTTGAATCCATATATCTGGAGTTTCTCTCTCTCCTCATCTCTCAGATTTTGGCTTCTTTTTCCTTGGACCGCAAGGTGTCAAGACATCTATTCTGGATTGAGAATCAGGGTCTCTTGAATCATTATCTCAACTTCTGTATATCTGGCAGAGGCACCGCGAGCCAGTCCTTTGCTGTTTCCAGGCGGCCCTGCAGGCCAGATCTAAGCACCCCATGGGCCGGATCCAGCCCCTGGGCCTTGAGTTTGACACCTTTGGACTAAACTATTCTAAAGGAGAGTAGGAGAATGCCTTGACTACTTATTTTTAGATTCTGAAACAATGCTCCCCCCAGTTTTTAGAATACTGCATGCAGTTTTTCCCAAAGCAAGTATAAATGTGTACACCACAGTATAAGTATATTGAAAATGCATGTAATAGAGACAGAAGTCAAACTTGTAGGTCTACAAATGGAGAAACAACTCAAGACTTGTCTTAACAGTCTCCACCCAAAATTAGCAGAGGATTGACAAGGTAAATAGGAAAATACTGTGGACACAGCACAACCCACGATTACTATTTTTCAAAATATATATAATAGCTATGATTCTGAACTTAAGCGAATTCTTTCACTATCACTGAGATAACTAGGTTTTACTTGTGCAATTGCCATACAGATAGATAACTAGACCAGATATTCTTACAATGAATTAACATAAACAAAAACTGATATCACCTCTTCTAGAATGATTTCTAATTGATATTCCTTCTCCTGTGGACATTTAACAGAGCTGTTAAACATATTCTAGCCTCCCAAAGTCTTTTTGGACAGCAAAATGGTCAGCATACAAATTTAATCAATAAATAAACAAAACATGCCCATGGTTTTTTCAATCCTTTTGTTGGGAGTATAAAATTAATTAAGAAAGCATTTGGGTGAACTTTGCAAACTGAAGGCCAAAAAAGATGTACCATTTGGGGGTACGATATCTGGACTGTCAATAAAACATAAATATAGAACAATTATACTTTTCTTAGACATTCAAACATTTGCATGGCATTAGGTGCAATATATGAAACCAACACTGGCTTATGGTTTTTCATTTCAATAAAGTTTCTTCGCAAGATTCAAAGAAAAGAATGTGATTGTAATCTAGCAGCAGTAAAATATCCTTGTTATGTTTGAAAGCATAGATTTTGCTACACATTAACAGAAACAAAGTTCAACAAAGCAGTCAGGAAGGAAGCCAAGTGAGTTGCTGTTTCAAAAATATTTAGGAAAGGTTGGGTGTGTTCAATAATGATGCAGATCAAGATAGATTTTACTAAATAGTAGCATTTGACTTGGCAGCATTATATGACTATACTCAGACTAAAGTGGTAATTTTTTAGTGTGTTTTTCTTTAAATTTAATAAATAAAATGAAGGAAGCATGTATACAAATTAACCTTGTTAATTACCAAAAGTTAAATGACGGTTGGACTTTTCCCTTTATACTGATCCACTGTATACTAAAGAGCAAGGCACATGTGATGTGAATAATCTGTGGTAGGACTCTGGGTACATTTTTACTGAAAGAGTAATTGTGGAACGGGAAGAACTATATAAATTATAATGGAATCAGATTTATTATCACCTTTTGTTCTCACATCAGAATCTAAACCTTTTCCTTAAAAATACTGGAAGATAAACACACTTTTAAAAAATTGCTAGGTCTGTATGTTTTGCTTCCTGTCGCTAAAACAGCATGAAGGGAAAAAAAGTTAGAAATTATAAACCATGTAACTAATACAAAAAGGACACAGATCTCTGCACTGTGGCACCGATCTGCTGCTTTCTTTAATTCAAGGAAGGGAAAGCCTGAATTCTTTCTAGTGCTTTTACTAGAAATCACCATAGAAATACTCATTTTTCTTTTTAAAAATAACATCCTTTGACCTTGTGTGTGCACACGTGCACTTTCTCTCCAAGGATTAATCATATTATCTTGGTTTATTTGTTATGTATGCATGTGTATATATGTCTCTGAGCTAAGTGCATGCATTCCATCTCTTGGAGGAAAGGGTGGATCTAATCAGGAGAATGTGTCCATTGTAACGTTATCATACCCATTTATGTGCTTCTGCTATTCTCTCATGGAACATATCTATGTGTTTGATTCATACAGGAACTAGGAAATACAAGGCACTCTTGCTCAGGGTCATCTGAGGAAGGATGGGGGCATAGAATAGATTGGTCAGCAAGGTTTCACATTGCTGGCCAACAGCTTTAGCTGCACTGATGTATTGACCAAGTTTTTTTCTAGATTTTTTTTCCACCACAGCACCCAGAAGAATCCTGCCCATTTTCAAACTTTTTTTTTTCTCCCACCACTCCAAATTTGGTGCCATATTGTTCTGGCTTGTAAGAATTTTCTTGATTTTCGGGCAGATGTAATCCCATGAACATTTACTTAATATTTTGTTAATAGTCCACTGAGTTTTAAGAATTTTAAAAAATGACAGGAGTTGCAATCACAGAATCCTTTCTCTCTCATGCTCTCATTTTTAATTCCATTTGTTTTTATTTTTTATATTTCCTTATCCAGGTAATCCTACTCATGGAATCTACTTTCCTAAAAGAATATATAACAGTAAAGTTAAAAATTGAGAATTATAGCTAATGTAGGAATTTTAGTTTTTTTTTTTCTGAGGTTCAAAATAGAGCCTTTGCTTCAGTTGCATCATGGCGACAGAATGAACTAAGGTACTATGCTGATGGATTTTCCTTTCTCAATTTTACATCTTTTGGCTTTAAACATGCAGATTACATTTTATTACTTTTGACATATCTGACCTGTTCATTACTAATTATACTAATTCCTATTAAGCAAGGGACAAATGATAATTAGATACTGAATTGGCAATTTACTGATAGTGACAATAAGATATAGGTTTGGCTTCTTTCACTCTACAAAATATTGCAAACTTTGTTTCCCAACTGTTACAATGCTGCTTTTGGTAATTTCTTTACCGTTTGTAATTTTTATGAGACAAAGCCAAGCATATTGTATGGTAAAGTGAACAGTCCCACAGTTCCAGCTTACATCTAGAACAAATGTCCAAATCAAGCCTCCTAAAGGAAAATTATTTAAAATTTAAAGTACAGTATTGTGTGCAATCAGTATGAAGCCAGAAATTTAGTCTATTCAATAATAGACTTGATTGTTGATTGTACAAACCTCAGACTGGCCAGGAGGTAACTTCGTTTAAAAATTAATGGATTTCTACTGCGTTGTCATGCCAATTTCATTAATTTAGTTAGAGGCACTCTGGGAAAATAAAATGATTTAATACTCATTCATTTACATAGTAATTCCTCTGAGAATTCAGAATGGTTGGTCTCATCTGTAAAGATGCAGCAAAAATTAGTAATCTGTATAAAATGATGACAGATTTTAGAGACTGGTTAATTTATGAAAAGTTCTGCAAAATCTTTTGTGCCTTTCAGTTTTTTATCAATAAGTATCAGTAATATGAGGAGAATTTATGGTATTCACTTCAAAAAGAAATATATTTAAAATTTCAATTTCATCATAAGCATATCCACATTAATAATCTATTTTATAAAAGCTTATTTTCCATATTGCTATGGAGTAAGATGTCTTCATCCCTTAAATTTCTGACTGAGAAAACTAAGTTGATGCTTGAAATTCTTAGTATTTGCATGGTATCCATCTGCCCTATGAATTTCAGTGTCACTGCTGGCTGCCCTTGGATATTTCTTTCAAATAAAGAAAGTTTTCAGCTGTGACAGCCTCCTATGGCAGGCTGCCAGTGAAAACAGAGCTGAGGAGGGGAGTGCGCACCCCTCCCAAGCTCTGTTTTCGGCTGTGATGGCCTCCTGCATCACTCGATCAATGAAAACGGTCACCACCAATCCATAGATCATCACCTGGTTGGGCTGGGCTGGGCCGAGGCACTACAGGCCAGTCCTTCATTGTTTCCAGGGGGGCTCCGCAGGCCAGATCTAAGCATCCCATGGGCCTTGAGTTTTGACACCCCTGCTATACAACAATAAGTAGGGTTACTGACTCTGTTCCAGGTTTTCAGAGATTGATTCTCTAAGCTAAGAGAAGTTTGCCAGTGATGCATTTTAAAGCTTTTGCTGTACTGTTCAAATGACATAGAACTCTATCAGTGTCTTCCAACCAAACTGTCTCATTTAATCCAACCTATTATTAATCCAATCTTCAATTTTAGGTTATTATTACAAAAATAAAATTGGGAAGCCTCCTATATGTGCCACTATCAGCTTATAAGGTAGCGAGATATAAATGAATAAATTGAAATAGCATATCTGAATAGACTATCAAAGCCCAAGGCTATTGTTAATAACATAAGATGGGGGGGAAATTACATGTTTATATAGATAGTCCTTAAAAATCACAACTGAGCCCAAAATTTCTGTTGTTAAGTGAATTTTGACCCATATTACAATCTTTCTTGGCTCAGTTGTTAAGTGAATCACTGCAGTTGTTAATTTAATTTGGTATGAAAAATGATAATAAATCATTTTTTTCAGTGCCATTGTAACTTCAAATCATCAGTAAATGAATGGTTGTATATTACACCTGTAAACTATGTTTGAAATATAATCAGGTTTTAGATTCAGATTTAATTCTGCACTTTAAGGTTTAAAATCAATTTATGATTCCATGTAAAAATACTTTAAAGTCTTTTTTTTTTCTCAAGTAAGAATTTTACATTAAATTTTGGGAATCCAGAATCACATAAACAGCAGGCTCATGGAACATTTAATATTTTTTGTAACTGGCCACCTCACATATATAACTCTGTACAGTGTACAAAGATAAATACGATTAGTACAGGTAGTCCTCAACTTATGACCATAATCAAGCCCAAGTTTTATGTTACTAAGTGAGAAATTTCTTAAGTGAGTCTTATCCAATTTTACAACTTTTCTTGACACATTTAAGTGAATCACTGCAGTTCTTAGTAACATGGTTAAGTGAATTTGGATTCCCCATTGACTTTGCTTGTCAGGAGGTTTCAAAAGTGGATCATGTGACCCCAGGATACTGCAACCATCATAAATGTGAGTCAGATGTCAAAAACTGAATGTAAATCATGTGACCACGCAAGAATCATAAATGTGAAAAATGGGTGTGACTTTTTTCAGAGCCATTCTAATTTCGAACAATCAGTAAGTGAACTGTTATAAGTTGAGGACTACCAATACAGTAAATAATTAAAACAACAACAACAACCATGAAATTATAGTAGTTTAGTTTATTTTTTATTAGTTGCCCTCCCCTCTCTTTGGAAGAGCTTTATAGCTCCAGTTGCCTTAAGAAAGTTCAAAACTTTCTTAAAGATCCATGATACATCTCATCCTGGGCACCTTTTTTTTTAACTATTACCATCTGGCAGATGGTACAGGATAATAAAAACAAGGACAAATAGGCTGAAAAACAGCTTCTATCCCAGGGCAGTAGCTCTTTTGAATTCTGCTGTATAGTGCAATATTAATGCAATATCGGCTTTTCAGTTCAATTGTATAGAATGTGAAACATGTGTGTTTGTGTTTTATTTTTATAGTTATAAGGTACACTGAAGATGGCATTTAATTTCATTGTACGAGGTGCAATGACAAAAAGTAAAGTAAACTGATTACATTGCCAATCTTATAGTACAAAATTTTTATACAACATAAAAAAACTACCCAAATCAAGCATCACTACAAAGTAGTAAGAAATACAAATGACACAAATGATAGACAGATGGTTGATAATAGGGAGCTGAATCTAGCCCATCAAAAGCCAAAATTTTAGAGGGCATAAAGGTTTAAAGGCATAATGATTATTTGATGCAGGACTTAAATATAACAGTCCACAAAGTAGAAATCTGTTTTCTTAGGATCACATAGCTGTCTTCCACATAATATGCCACCTTAAACCTTATCTATTGGCCCTGATGGCTTATAGCATTCTTCTTAAAAAAAGCTCTGAGCTACCATAGCAGAACCACTAAGCATAATAGTTATCATTCAGAACCAGCTCCTTACCAAACCTATGGTCTTTAGCAATGGTCATTCCTATTTTCAAAAAAGGTGACCCCTGCTTGGTTGAAAACTACAGACCAATCTCATTGTGTTGTGTCACGTGCAAAGTTATGGAATCAATTATTAATCAATGCATTACTTTCCGGCTAGAGTCAAACAACTTACTCTTCAATAAACAATTTGGTTTCAGAAAAAAATTGTCCTGCAATTTGTAACTTCTACACTGCAAAAACGTATGGACTACACTTCTTGACCAGGGTAAAGCAATAGATGTAATTTACATTGACTTCTGCAAAGCCTTTGACTCAGTGGTACATGACAAACTACTATTAAAATTAAATTCTTACGGCATTTCCGGATCCCTTCACAAGTGGATTACTGCCGTCCTGTCAAATAGGCAACAAATAGTAAAAATAGAAAATGCCCTATCAAACCCTGCACCAGTTATCAGCAGTGTCCCAAAGGGAGTGTCCTAGGACCCACACTCTTTACACTCTATATAAATGACCTTTGTGGTCACCTTATTAGCAACTGCGCTGATGATGTAAAACTATTCAACACCACCATCAATGCTACCGTCCTTCAAAAATACCTTGATTATGTGTCTAAATGATCTAACAATTGGCAACTCCAAATCTCTACCAACAAATGCTCTGTCCTACACATTGGTAAAAAAAATCCATATACCGAATACAAGCTAGGCGGATATGACCTTGTTGATGACCCTCACTTTGTCGAGAACCTTGAAGTTCTCATATCGAATGATCTAAGCGCCAAAGCTCACTGCAACAGTACTGCCAAAAGGGCTTTAAGAGTTGTAAATTTAATTTTACAAAGCTTCTTCTCTGACAATATTGTTTTGCAAAAACCTTTGCTAGACCAATACTTGAATTCAGCTCTGCTGTCTGGAATTCGCACTGTATATCAGACATAAATACAATTGAATGAGTCAGAAGTATTTTACCAGAAGAGTACTACACTCCTCTGTTCGCAACAGAATACCCTACAGCACCAGACTTGAGATTCTAGGCTTAGACAACCTTGAACTATGCCGACTAAGATTGGACTTAAGCATAGTACATAAAATCATATGTTACAATATCTTACCTGTTAATGAATATTTCAGCTTTAACAACAACAACACAAGAGCACACAATAGATCTAAATTAAATGTAAACCACTCCAAACTCGATTGCAGGAAGTACAATTTCAGCAAGAGTGGTCAATGTCTGGAACTCACTACTTGATTCTGTTGTCTACTCAAACCCCCACTCCTTTATCCTCAAACTAACCTCTATTGACCTCACCCCATTCTTAAGAGGTCTGTGAGGGGCGTGCATAAGCGCACAAATCGTGCCTACCATCCCTGTCCTATTATCAGTTCCTATTTCTTGTATTTAAACTTATGTTTATTCTTGTTTCTGTTATATATTGTAAGCTTTTGACAAATAAAATAAAATAAATAAATAAATCTGCCACATGATCCTAGGAAAAAAATAAGCTTCAGAATTGCAGATATTCATTCACTCACCTACCATCTAGTCAAAAGTGCTACATAGCTTTAGTAATCAGAAATATGAATGGACATAGTGAAAGGGAGATCATGACCAAACATAATAAATCTTTTCAGGATATATAAAAACTGTGATTGGCTGAGTAAGCTACTAATCAGTGTTTCAGAAAAACTGGAATTAACCACAGCAGTCCTACAGTTTTCTAATTTGATAACACCTGATTTCATGTGTCATTTGCCAATCAGCTACCATCAATAAAATCTATGAATTTTACTCCTGGGACTGATCACTCTCTATGTTTACTTCATTATATACCAATGTACCTTTTTTTTCCTCCTGTATCAATGGAGATTTATTTCAGTTTCCAATCTTTCTTAATTCAATGGAATCACATGTATAGATATAAAAACATAGGGCACATCAATAATTTTTCAGCAACGTATTAATCTTCTATGTATACAAGGATTTATATATCATTATACTCAAAGCAACTGTGTAAATACAGCACAGTAAAGCACAAATTTGCAAAAATGTTTACATGCTGCATCTGGATTCTCAATGTGATACTGAACAATAACCATTTACACATCCTTGACTCTAGGAAACTTATTATTTTTAGTTTTTTTTAAATTTAATATAACGAAGCAAAATAGCAGTCTAAAAAAGAATCTTTGTTCCCGCAATGTTTCTAGACTCTACACAGGCATATATTTAGGCATTCCTAGAAAATAAAATGATAATACTTTTTGCTTTCTAGTATGAGTATGTTGTGACTGGCCACATCAATTATAATAAGCATTTTATGAGTTATAAACATGTATACTGGCCTCAAAAAATTGAGATCCCCCAACCCATTATGTTGTATAAATCTCTCCATATGATTAAGTTAGTACATCATATAGAAACCAAAACTAAGTTGAATCATGATTCAGCTAACCATGAGTAAGTTCAAATATTTCCACTATCTTTGGAATGCTGTCCAAAAAGTTTTCATTTCATTACAGCTACCAAAACCTATAAACTAATGGAAGAAAGTTCTGTGGAAATGAGTAGACCAAAGCTAAACAGAAGCTGTTTCAATTTCTGTATTTACATTACACAATGAAATACTAAATAATCATCCTCTTATAGACTAGAACATGCAAACTCAGTTCAGATGGTTAATTTAAGGTTCCTAGTATGAATCTACCAAATTGTGTGGTGTATACTATGGATAACCTTATTGACAAAATTGTGGATAAACTTGAAAACACAGCCAATATTATATAAAACTGTAGCACTATGGATCTGGGTGCTATTTAAGGAAATACATTTTTGGGATCATTGTTGTAAGTCTCTATTGTTCATTGTTATAAGCAACTATATTAATATATAATTGATATAAGGAAGTACTGGAACGTGTAACACCAGACATATCACTAGAAAGCAAAATCACAAAACTGTATCTCACTTACTTTGGCCATGTCATGCAGGGGAATTCACTGAAGAAAGCAATTATGTTTGAAAGAGTTAGTGATAAAGAGAACACCAGGCCATCAAAGAACACGGTGGCTGGACACTATCAAAGCTGACACCAGCCAGGACATAGAGAAACTCAAAGAAGTACTGCAAGTTCAGAAGATGTCGAGAAATCTGGCTCATAGAATCACCAAGAATGGAACTTGGCTAAATGGATGATATCATCATCATCATCATCATCATCATCTAATTGTATTTTCTAGTAGTGTAGAAATATTGTCATTATGCATTTATGTGTATACAAGAGAGAGAAAAAGTTTTCCACAAAAGGAAGTTTTACATTTTTTACCCATTCCTGCACAGATCCTATTACCTATTCCCAGATACTGTTTGTAGTAGTAAAGCAAAAGAGGAGGTACTGCATAGAAAACAAACAGAAAAAGGATCCACAATTACTTTATTAAAAATATAAGGAAAGTGTCTGGACTGCATTACAGAAACTCACAGAACCTTATTTCTAATTCTTTAAGTTTATGATCAGTCTGTACACTATTCTGATGTTTGTTTCTCTACCCCCTGAAGAGAAATAAGGAGATCAAACAGCCAATAATTTTCTAAAATGTTATAGTTGCATTCAAATAAATCAAATCATCAGAATCATTAAGAACAATTCTTTCAATTTTATATGCTGAATGTTATGCTTTCAAGCTGCATTTTCCTCTCTAATTTCCTGATCGAACAGTACAGATTATTATATCTTTAACTCTCATAGAATCGATTTGTATTGCACCATTAGGCCGATATTCACATTGTTTTCCTACACACATGGACCTATGTTATTTACATCATATGTGACTGTTTTCTTAAGATATATGCTCTTACACATTCATTCAAAGAATTCACTGGTTCTAAATGGTTTTCTTACAGTTATCACACTCTTGTATTACTTGGATTCAATTTTTAAGACATTCCAAAATGGAAAGGAAGTGAATCATCTACATAATAGAAATATTGGCAAAGGTGGAAATGTTCTGGCACTCTAGAATTTGTTAACTGCATTTCTAATAATTCCTGCACACCAACATAGTTAAAGATCTAAACAATATAGTTAAAGATCCAAAACACTGTGGTTTCCACAGTCTGTTTTATGGAAGGGCTATATAAAGAGGATTACTTTATCCCCAATAAGCCATTAAAGTTCTCACATAACATCTCCTAACTAAAATTATTGACATCAAACCTTCAGAAATATTCTAACATTAAGTAAATTAGTTTATAATAAACTGTTTCTATAATGAATTGATGGAATTATTTGTTGCAAATATAAGAATATCCTTACAATTAATAATCATCCTATAAACAATTTGTAATGTACAAAAGTTAATAATCACCTAATTTTTTTCTTGATTTTCTCCTCTCATATTTCTAATATACTGTAAGGGTATTTGTATTCTGAAATTTTAGGATGACATGTTCATTAAATTTGACACCAGATATAGATTCTTCTAAATTTCTGTCATGTAGATCCCCTTTAATAGTTTTATTATGATATGGTCCTTAAGATTGTACAAAACTTTGGATTCAATTCTGAAAAGTTGTTTGGCATATGTGGGTTGTGCTATCCATAGACAGAACATGGGTTATAAGTATAGCAACAATTTCCAACTTTTTAAAAACATGGCAGCATATGCTCTAGAATCTATATCACAAGGCAGAGCAGCCATGAAATCCTGGATAAACAATACAGCTGCTTTAAAGTGTTTCAAACAGGTGAAGTATTACAATCACATTTATGTGCACACTCCAAAGCAGCTTTTTAGAACTGAACTTAAAACACTGCCCAGTTCTAATACCCATTATGTTCCGAATGCAAACAAAAAATAAAATGTGCAACACTAATTATATTTAAAAGATTATTTTATGGTGTTTTCACAATTATCCAATAGTTGTTTATATTATTTACATATTTAGTAATTGTAACAAAAGCTATTAGCTATACTACAGGAATAAGTCTTTGCACATTTATTTAAAAATAAAAACTATCTTCTATAAGATTTATTAAGTTGAACAAGCATAGAGTAGCTTATCAGATTTATTTATCTCGCACCTTTACTTTTACAAATAACTCAAGACAGAAAACATATAAAACACCCCTTCCTCCTCCTATTTTCCCCACAACAACCCTGTAGTTTGGGCTGAGAGAAGGACTGGCCAAAGTCCTCTATCTGGTTTTCATGGCTAAGTCAAAACTTGAACTCAGTCTCCTACTTTATACACCTTAACCACTAACATAGTAAATTATCAATAGTCTCCTAATTAGACCAAATATTCATCAGGCTTCTGTATGGCAGATGAGATTCTGCTGAAACATCGCTACAACTTTAAAAGCACAACTACAATGACTGGGAAAATACCCGAACAAAGCTGAATGCCATATATACATATACATATACATATACATATACATATACATATACATATACATATATATATATAATATACACATACATATACATATATATATATATATATATACACACACACACACACACACACATATATATCCCCAGAGAATTCTCTGCATCTCACCAAACTTCAGAATGCTTAAAAATAAATTCCTTTAATTTAGCAGCAATGAAAACCATTATCACATATAAAATTCATTTAAATCCCTGCATCGTGACCTGTGATTAAGCTTCAGTGAAGCCCATAGGACAGTGGTGGCTAACCTTTTTGGGCTCCTGTGCCAAAAATTGTGCGCTTGTATGCCAGTACCCAGAAGGCAATTGGCGCAGGGGGACCACGCCATTGCGCATGCACGTAAGACCCCCGCATGTGCCATGTGTCTCTGCGCATGTGCACACATCTCCTGCGCACCCCTCCCCCCTGTGCAGGCACACGATACTCAACAATCAGCTGTTTCGGCATGCAGTGCGCGCACATGCGCAGTGGGGCTCTTCTGGGTGACCTCTCGCATGCCATCAGAAATGGTTCTGCGTGCCACTTCCAACATGCGTGCCATAGGTTCGCCATCATGGCCATAGGATATAAACATTCAGATGTTTGCACTGTTATTGCTTATTATGTACTTTAGTTCCATTTATTTCAGTTATACTACAAAGTGGCAACCTCAGTTTTCCTATCAAGTTTGATTCCTTGGACAATTTTACTTAAAAGTCCACTTGTTAGCAAACATATTAATTGAAAAGTTGCATGTTTCACTGCACTGAAATTATCTTATATATATCCATTATACTACTAATTCTCATAGCACCCATATAACTGGCAAGTCAGTCTACTATGATCATTTTCTACCCCATATGTATATAAAATCATAATTCCTTTAAATTTAATGAGAATAATTTTCCAGGAATATGGGATTGTAAATTTTTTCATCTTTTAAAAACTCAGTTATGTCAACTTCAGACAGGATGATACATATCCATGATTAAGTTTTCAAGTAAATATTAAATAAAAGACTTACAAGTATGTTTGCTACAGATTTCTGCCTACTGTTTGCAATTTTTCTTATAGACTTTCGGAGTTTTATTTTCTATGGGCAAATATAGGTAGTCATCATTGATATAAATGTGTGATCTGTTCGCTACTCTCAAGTTTAACATTTTTATAATGATATACAAAGCTCATAATATATTACACAGCCAAATGGTTTCCTATACATTTAAGGCTCTTCCAGAACAATTCTCATTCAAAAGAAAGCCCTGTTTAAATTCTAATTTTCTGCAGAAACTTTTTTTTTAGTTTAAAACCTGCACTTCATATTCAGACAGAAAACTCACTGCTCTATCACTTATATCTGAACAAAAATAGAATTCAAAAATTTACTAAAATATGGATATATACATTCGTCCTTTCTAATGAGGTAAAGTGGCTTAGAGAGAATGTTGACAGCTAGTGCCCCCCCAATTTAGCACTAATAAAAAAAGAATAGATTAGTTAGATGCATTTCAGCTGCAAAAACATTTTATCATTTTGTTGACTGGGAGGTATTTCAAAAGAAAATTAAGGACCCTTACCTCCACTGACCTTATTGGTTAGTTAAAATTTATGGGAAATAAATGAGGTTCTTTTGGAAGTCAGCGGGAATTACAAAGGATCTGGAACAAAATTCTGGGGCTTAAAAGCTAGTCAGTAGGTGCTGATTAAAATTCACTACCATTCATAAGCCTGTGTCTTATGCAAGTCCTAAGTACAATTTTATTAGTTTTGATTTCCTTTGTGGATGTATGCATTTTTTTAAAAAGGCTTTATATAACTATAAAGCAAGGATATCTAGCAATCATAGAGTTGACCATTAGTGAAATTATAACATAAGGTAATCTATCTAAAGAAAATAAGCCACCTTGGGGAAAAAAGTGTTTTAATATATAACTTTATACAATTGAGAGTTAATAAAATTTGAGAATTTCTTCTCTTGCTGCAGTGTCTAGGTACACACAACACATGATTTAAGAAAATCAGGGCTCATTTTTAACACTTTCATCTGTTTTTTGTTTGTTATTATTACACCTTTTTCCTGGGTCATGGAATGTGATGTAAAGTTAAATGCCACTTGACATGGCCCTGTAATTAGAAACCACTTTGTTTTGATAAGGGCTCTTTCAGAAATGGGTTTCCATATCAATTTGCCCCCTATTGCTTAACACTAGACAAAGCATTTCAAGCACTACTGAAAGGGTAGTAAAAATAGAACAGACAACAGTTACCTTTATCCCTTGGTGCTGTGTGGTTAAGGTTAATTTGGATTCATCCAGAAGCAGAACTTCGCAATAAAATTCCTCAGGCACTGCACAGAAGCAGCCCATGGTTACTCCAGTGTCTTGGATGTCAGAGTGCAAATGATAAAAAAAGAGATGAACGTAAGTAACTTCAAGCACAGCAAAGGGGAAACCAAATAACTCCTTCTGATCGGCAATTTTTATTCCACTCGGATCAAAGGTGAAGGAAAAGCAGACTAGTCTTTGTCTTCAACGAGCTGCTAAAGAGGGTGGCTTACACCAAAGGTTAAGTCTTCATCAGGCATCCTGCAAAAAGAGGGAAAGAAGCCCAAATCCCTCTTACCACCTTGTAAACGAGAGGGAAAAAAATTTATACGTTCATTGTCAAGAGTTAAGAGTGACAAAAGAAGAAAGTTGTCAGAGGTAAATCCATTATAAAGTTTCATAAGCTCCTCAGCCCTATGGGCTTCTTTGTTCAGCTAGGAGAGTCTCTTGGCCTCTGAAGCACACGGGTGCTGTGGATAATTGAGCAGTTAACAAGCTTGCTCTGGATAGCAATATGAGGCAACCACAAGAGAAGCTGGTCATCCTTCAAGGCCTACTAGGGCCCGAGCCCTTCAAGCGCAAAAGAACTTAAGAAAGGCACCCGGGCCGGGAAAAAACTCCAATTCCTCCTCGGCTGCACAACGCCGGGCGCTCCAGCGAAAGCTCCTCCAAGCCCCGTCCGCGGGATTAATAATTACCCACGTTCCCCTCCCCCTTCCTCCTCTCCCTCGGGGATTGCTCTTTTGTATGCCGAGAGAAAAGGAAGGATCCGGGCAGGAGGGAAACCGCCCCGCCTTCAGCGCGCACACCCCCTACCCCCGCCTTTTCCTATCTGACAACGGGGGATTCGGGGGCTTACCTGGAGGTGCGGAAAAGCCAAACCAAGAAGCCGCTGCTCCTGACAGGGCGTGAAGAAGCGGGCTGGCAGGTACAGACCGTTCACCTTTGTGGGCTAATAAAGCACAACCACAACAGCTTGCGCTTTCTAAGTCAGACGCAAGCCCGTCTGCCTTGGACACACACACACACACACACACACACACACACACACACACACACACGCCCTTCTCTCCGTGGCGCTGAAATTGGGGGTGGGGGGTGGCGGCAGAGACACACCGTATGGCTCCTATTGCCGTTTTCTCCCGGCCTTGTCCACTCCTCTCGAGTAGGCTTTTTCCCGTCGGGGAAACAGCGAAGGATTCGGGATTCTTCTTGTCGCCCAACTCAGCCGGCAAAGTTCCCCGCGAAAAGCGAAGAGAGCCTCGGGCGCAGCAGTTAACAAACGCCACCTGCCCCGGGCTGGGTCCAGTCGCTCAGTTTCCTTCTCAGCTGGAGAAGCTCAGCGTGCGAGATGTCAACACTGCTTCCTCGCCGGACCTTCTCTTTCTCCTCCTCCACGGATGAGGCTCGGCTTCCCAGTCCACCTTTGCCAACATGGCCCAGGATGGTGCCAGGAGGAGCGGCGGTCGCTTTCCTTGCCCAGCCCAGGGGCAGCCGCGGCTCCTGCGCGCTTCTACCTTCAAGGCGAGCAACGCCTCCGCTCAAGCTGCCGGCTTGCCGCCGCCGCCGCCGCCTCCTCCGCGGCTGAGAAGTCGGACTTGCTCCCGCTGTGGCTCTGGCACCTCCGCGATGCCGGCTTGTGGCTGGGCTGCCCAACCGGCGTTTTTGTCTCCCTCCGCCTTTTTGCTCCCGCCAACCTTTCACCTTCCCTGCCTTAGCAGCACCGGCGGGGGAGGAGGCGTAACTGTGCAAGGACAGCAGTGACCCCTACCGGGCGATTCCGCCAAGCCGGACTTGAACATGATGATTCAGAGAGGGAACGGCAGAGTGTGCTTTTAGGTGAATAACCACTCCAGGAGAGATTTAGCATGCAAACTATTTCTTATGGAGACAGACATCTCTCATCAAGAGTTGTCTTGGCAAAAGGAGAGAGGCATCATTTGCTGGAGACTGCTGCTTGCTTTAGATGGATTCAAACACATCTTAAAAATGTCTATCATAGATGTTCTTACAAGCCCTTTACATAATGTTTGGAAGAAGGATTTGAACTTGCTTCCAATTTATAAAAATTCCCTGAGGCCTTTCCTGTGCACATTCCACTTAAATCGCCTTTCAACTGTACAGCACTGTATGCCTATATTACAGCAGGGAATGGAGCAATCAGATATCACTAGACAGCATAACATTCAACTGGTAAAAAAATTGCATAGAATGCTGAAAACTTACCAAAGGAGTGATGAGAGTGCTTTGTGCTAATTAGATCATCCCCCTCAATCTTAATTTTAGGCTGAGTTCAATTTCACATTAAGTCATGATGTGGATTGTTTGTGATTAAGGGCTCTTTTTCCCATCCCCGAATCTAGTACTAAGATGCTTGATCTTTTTCTTCATTTTTTCATGACATTATCCAATATCCGTGTCTCATTGCTAGCTTTTTTGTTTTTCTTTTTTAATTAACTTTTTATTCCACTGCACCATATCATGCAGCAACTCTTGGTGGTTTATAATATAATAAAAAGTTAGAAGGTCCTGCAAGAAATTTAAATTAGAGGAATTAAATAGAAAATATAAAAACAAAGATGAGGGACGGTCTGGGAGTGGAGATCTTTTCTACGTGGTCAGTCACCCCCAGCATAGCAGGCCTTTGTTAGGGCCCAAGCCAAGCAGCAGAGCCAAGTTTTCAGGCTCTTCCAGAAGGCCAGGAATATGGGGTCAGACCTCACTTCCAATGAGAGAATATTCCATAGAGCAGGGGGCATAGCAGAAAATCTTGTCTTGGACCCCGCCAGTCAAAACTCTTTGGCAGTTGGGACCCAAAATAGACCCTTTCCAAAGGAAAAAAAATGGGGCAGGCTAGTGCCATTGGAGTGCAGTGGTTCCTCAGCTACCCTGACCCCATGCTATAGTTGGTTAGTTCCTTTGTGGGTCCAATTCGCAAAAAGGAAATATTTTTTCTTTTTAAATAGAATTTTAGGTATGAATACAAGCTGGTACACCTCAGTGTTTCTCAACCTTGACAACTTTTAAGAAGTGTGAACTTCAGTTCCAAAAATTCACCAGCCAGCATGCCAAGGTAAGAAATACTGCATTACACTAATGATACTGAGCCATTCAAGGATTAAACTAACTCCAATTGGCTACGCTACTTTATGCTGCTGCACACATATTTCATCCATTCCCATTGCTGGGATCTGCTGTCTGTGGTTATATTGGCTTAGTCTATAGGAAAGATTAGGCACCTGCCCCTGCAGAGATATCTGCCTGCTTAATGCCTGACTAATGCTTTCAATTGGTTTAGTACCTTTTGGAAAGAGTGCTAGACTTATTTTCTAAGCAGCACTTCATTTTTAAACTGCAGAGAAAGTTAATTTAAAGCATGAGAAAGAGCTGCTTTTTCCAACTGTTGCTACAACTGTAGTTTTGCCGCTTCTACCAACAATGAGCTTCTGTGGAGAAGGTGACGCCATCTTGCCCACTCTAATTCAAATTTGGCACTGATGACTAGGGAAAAATTAACTGTCTGATAATTCACAATTCTCATACAACATTTGTCAACAATGGGACATGGTTATTATTGTTACCACCCATATTCATCTTCCCTACCTGTAACCTGTCAGCTGGATTGTTTTCAACATGAGTTTAGCACTCTTCAGTAATAGCTTGACTGAGAGGGACAGATGAGGGGCTGCACTGAGTAGGAGCAGTGGGAGCATTTCCTCCCACTTTACCTCAGGTACCCCTTTACACTTGCAATCTATTAGTCAGACAATCTGACAGATGGATAAACCTGTTGTTTTAAGGACTCATCTATGTTCACCCAACCATATCCCAACCCAGGGACAGTAGTGGCTTTTTTTTTTTTTGCCCACTGGGAAATGGGAGGGAAAATTAAGCCAAGCAAATCCAGTTCGGCTTCTCAGTTTGGTATGTGACAAGTGTTTAAGAACACTTGTTATGGCAGAGTAGGAGGGCCACAGTATTTACACTAGCATATTTTCCTGAAATCTTAAAGACTGATAGGTAGTAGTACAACACAATGGTCTAGAATAGTACTTAATTAAACAATCAATTATTAAATAAACTACAAATCAGTGCAATGTACAGACTTTAAGACTTTGAAATTGTTTTAAGAATATTAACACTTATATTTAAAAATACAATCATCTTAGAATCTTACTTTCATCCAAATGACTCCTGTAGGAAAGAGAGGGGGGTGGGGAAAGAGACTGACTCATACTTCTTCCAGGGCATGGTGAAATGTACATTTTTGAAACTACATTCTTAGTCACAAATGAAAGAATTTGGGCCATAGCCAATTCCATTCTTTTTTACATGACATTATTTAAACATACTTCAGCGGTTTTGCAATCGGAATACAAAATATTTCAAAGTGGTGGTGAGGGTTTGGTCTTTTTCTTATTCCAGGAATCGTTGCATTGGTCTATGATGAATTGTCCTGGGGTCAGTAATGAAAACTGGTAGATAAGTCTTTAAATAAATTGCTTTTTTAGAACCTAAAAAAACATTTGTTATCATACTTCTTAGGGAAAGGAACTACTCTAAAAGCATGTGAACAAGATACCCCAAAGACTTGTTTCAATGCTAATCAGTGCACTAAGCTTTATTTTTAAATTCCTTTCAAAACAAGACTGTTTCTGATATGCCCTCCCTAAAATGGGACACTTAAATTACAATAATTCTGACCCTGCTTTTGGCGCCTTTCAGCTCATACAGGTAGTCCTCGACTTATGACCACAATTGGGCCCAACCTTTCTATTGCTAAGTGATATCTTTTTTAAGTGAATTTTGCCCCACTTTACTACCTTGCTTGCCACAGTTGTTAAGTGAATCATTGCAGTTGTTAAATTAGTAACATGGTTGTTAAGTGAATCTGTCTTCCCCATTGCTTATCAGAAGATCACAAAAGATGATTACATGACCCTGGGCCATTGCAACCATAAATATGAATAAATACGAATCAGTTGCAAATTTTGATCATGTGATCATGGAAATGCTTCAACTGTTGTAAGTGTGAAAAATATGATCATAAGTTACTTTTTCAATGCTGTTGTAACTTTAAACAGTCACAAAATGAATTGTAGGTTGAGGACTACCTGTAATTGATTTTGATTTTATTTTTAAATTATAGTGTTGCTCTAAGATATTATACACACTATGACAAATGTTAAACATTTAGTTAGTTATACTTTTAAAGAAGTGGTGGTGAAGCATTAAAATCAACTTTGCAGTAATAAATCCAACAATAACTCAAACCCAATAGAACATATATCAACCAGCAGAATTGAAACTAAAATATATAGATGACCATTAATCAATCCATACATAAATTATATACCATTCTGGAAACTCCTGTAAGAAAACATGGTATGACAATATTTTAAAAGAAATGTATATTGTTTTTCTTAACTGGAAATCCCATTCTGTTTCATTTATCTGCTAACAATTACAATAGAAATGGCCTTCTGGTATTTAAATCTGTAGTATAAAAGTACACAGTGAAGCTCCACCGAGCACAAGTGAAACGTTCAAAGGCTTCTAGAAATTTGGCCCACACACAACTAATGAAGTTTTATGCTTTGCAGAAACATGCTGTGACCTGTCCACACAAGCTTGCCTTATGCAGTTGTATTAAAATTTTTGCATTTCGGAAGGGGAGTGTCTGTGAAGATGGTACCTAACAGGCCACTGAGAAATATAGTTATTGCCTCACCTTACCTCCAGGGAAAATAGGAAATGGCTAAGAGTGATGCTTCAGCATTGTTTTATAATAAACTTCATTCTCTGAGTTCATCAGTGCGAATTCAATTCATTTTCTCCTAAGCATTTTTTTCATTGTTCAACCCTAGCTTTAAAAAGAAAAAAGAAGTACCCTTCTTTATTGCTAGGTTAGCAAAGAGAGCTGTGATAATTGTTGAAATCTTTCACCTGGACCAGTGCACTATCAGAAATAGTTCTGATTTATTGATCAATGCCATAAGTAATTTTTAGGCAAAGTAGTCAAATTTCAAAAGTAAAACTTCAGGCAAGGAGTGAAAAGGAGAGCAATTTAGCTCTTAGAGGTTCTCACTTTCTTTACCACTCTTACTTTATTTAGCAGGAGCGTCAAAGAAACCATACCATAGAAAATAGGTAGAATTTTTCTCCCAAATATCAGAAGAACAATATTGAGTGCTATGGGCTGCTACCATCTTAAGTGGTAAATAAGTAATTTTTGAGCCTCTAACTTAAAAGCAAGCAAATATATTTTTAAAAGTGTCTTTCTGTAAACCTATGTGATCCTAATAGAGGTGTTTCAAAAATGTTATCAAAATTATTAATGAGCAGTAATTCTGTTTCCTGTATTCAATCAAGTTAATACATTTTAATTAAGCTCTCCATTTATTTGCTATGTTCCTGCAACTCTTGCAGTGAAAATATTATGCACATTTGGTTACCTGGTTAATTTTAAAACTACACCATATAGCAGAAAATGTAGCAGCTTTTTGAATGCTTCCACTGCATGTATCATTAATAAATGATTTATGTGGGATAGGATTCCAAGTAGTTTTTGATTATTTGATTATTGATTATTTAGATTTATATTCCAGTTTTATTGTTTACAATTCAAAGAAGTTTTCTCCTCTTGCTTTTCCCCACAAGAGTCTTATGAGGTTAAGTTGGCCCCAAGTTATACAGTTAATTTCTGCATCTAATGAAGGACTAGAGGGCCAGAACCCATAGCATCCAGGTTTCTAGTCCAACAACTTAAACCATTGCACTCAGGTAATGTAAAGGTGATCATGAAGCTCCAGTCAAGACTAGTTACCGGTAGTTATGTTTAGAATAAGAGTTTTGTCATTGGATATTGACAGCAATTAATTTATAAAATGGTAATTATTTATTCCACATTTGGAGCGACAGTGTTAATCTGTAGGTTTAGACTTACAAACTTCTCCTCTGTACTTAAAATGCATAGTTAGCATTCTAGTGGCTTCAAAAATTAGCCAACAGGAAATCAGACTAGATTAATTTCAACAATTTCAAGAGGCTACTCTTTGAAGTCAGCAGGCATCTATTCATCTGTGATATATTATCTTCAATTATTATTCTCAAAGTGAAGCACTTTACTTACCATTTTCACATATTCACACTAATGCTAAAGTGACCTGTCACTTGAATGGATGTTTAAACTATAGCTGGAGGCAAAACATTGCAATGAATAGTTTATGATGTCCTTTGTGTTCAGTTTATTAACAGGGTTGTCTTTTTAGTACATTATTTCCTTGTAAAAACACATAGCTAAAATACCATTAATTTTTATGACTTTTCAGTTTAATCTTTCCATGATTAAACTCTTAATGAGATAAATTAATGCTGTACTATGCATGTGAATTTTGGATTAAATTCTTATATTCTGTAACTAGAGTAACTGAAGTCTAAAAACACAGATGATTATGAATAGTGACATGTTTTATTCTGTCCTTCTGAAAATATGGTATTGACTGATAATTGTAATGCAATCAGATTTTTAAGTTATTTAGCATCTATAAATTCTATCATTTTGTTACAAATATGCTTTATTTGTTAAGAGTTTGGGAATGAATGTTTTATTTTAAAGTATTAGATTGTTGTTAAACTCTCCTGATAAGGAGTCATGTGAAATTATAATTCAAAAACAAAATCAGAAATCTTCCATAGTGAAATGGCTGTTAATATAAATGGCCACTCAAGAGTAAAATATATTCATAAGTTAATGCATATGGAATAGAATCAAGATTTTCAAAAATCTGTCACTTAAACATAAAGCTTTCAACATATACAATAGAGTTGATCAAATATCCATACTAGGATGGATAAATTTAAATTACCAATTGAACTGCTGTCACTTAAGCTCCATTATGAATGTTAAGAATATGCAAAGTAATGATGATAGAACAGAGGTTGGCTGCTGCCAGTTCAGACTGGTTCGCCTGAATTGCTTGTTCTGATTTTGCGCGGTTCAGAGAACTGGAAAATTGGACCACTGGCTGGTCCCACCCCTGGCCATTTTTTCAGGCCATTTTCAGGCCAAAATCCACCAATTGATTGACCAGCTTACTGCCCAAGCTTGTTTTCATGCCTAAGGGGTAATTAGAACTCACATCCTCTGGTTTCTAGACTGATGCTAGAACATGGGCTCTGACAGCATGTTCTTATGTATTTGAAGTTATTTGGTATTATTAAAATATAAGAAGGGCTTTTTGTTGTTGTTAAATATCACACCCAGATTAGATGGAAGATGCAATAGAAGTTCTTACTAGATATTTAAAAAGAGTTTAGAACTACATGGGACAAGACATGTTGAAGTTGAATGGATGGGAATTGCTGTTTTTCCAGATGTTGACCTTTTATGGGCTCGAGATATGATTGCTGTTTTCCTGAAAGAGCAATAGTATAAGTTGAGGATTCTTCCTGAATTTAGAGCTGCTTCAGATGGGAACCTGACAGTATGGTTTTTCTGTAGTGACTCTTATCATTCATTCTAAAATACGATATGGGGGTCATCAATATCTTGATGACCCCCATACTTTCAGAATTCAGGAAGGTGACTGTTCCGTATTCTGTACAGTGGTGGATTTGTCTTCTGTACAGATGCAGATAGATAAACTCAACAAGACGTCCATAACGAAGTACATTTATTGGTTCATCAGGTATCCTCATAACTCACATTTGTGACAAAGTTCTTCTTTAATGACCAATCCTTTGTATATCTGTCTTGTAGATAAAAAGATTATTAGCTTCGATCCTTTTTCTCTCGTCTCGTGGCAATAGAAGTAGAACAGTTACCACGAGACCGTGAGTTCAGCCAAGAGTGAGGAAAATCTCCCCAACCACTCGAGGGTCAATTTAGTGACCAATCAGGATTACAAATGCCACATGATGTGGACTACATTTCCCAGGATACCTTAACTACATTTACCATGATGCATTACCCTAAGGGGACAGCTCACAATTGCTACCTAACTATCCAATTGCCATACACGGGCTGGACAGCACACTCCCTGCCTGGAGTTGTAAATTCCACTATTAAAAGAAGAAAAAATTAACTATAAACTAAGATATGCAATAGACAGTAATATTAATTGAATAGCAGATAACTATATAACTAAGATAAACAGTTAGCTATATAACTAAGAAAAACAGTAAAAATTAATAAAGCATCGAACAAAGCAAAGCATGCAAAGCTTGAGGTTCAATCTTCAAGTTCAGCCTCTTGGTGCAACTCTGCTGGTCACCTCTGGCGGCCTTTTAGGGTGTACAGGTACTCTTGGTGGCAAAGGTGAAAGTCTGGTGGTTGCTTCTGGCGGCCTTTTAGGGTTGACAGGTACTCTTGGTGGCAAAGGTAAAAGTCTAGTGGTTGCTTCTGGCGGCCTTTTAGGGTTAACAGGTATTCTTGGTGCCAATGGCGAAAGTCTGGCGGTCCCTTCTGGCGGCCTTTTAGGATTGAAACAGTACTCTTGCTTCCACGGTGTCAAAGGGCATTGCGAAGCTGTTGGAATGGATGGTGCTAAGGCATTTGCCTGGGTTGGGGCCTGTATCCGATCGACAATTCCTACGATTTCCCATCCTAGTTGAGATTTGATGGCCACTGGGCCGTCTACAGGGCCACCAACTGACTCGGAGAAGGGAAAGGCACTTGGGGCATTATTTCCCAGCAAGAGTGGGATCTCAGCCTCCGGATTTAGAGCAGGGAAATAATGAGCCAGGCGCTGTAGGTGAGGCATGCTACTTACGACCTCAGGTGTTGCGATCTTACTGCGGTTGTTTGGTACCCCATCACATTCAAACACGGGCAGTAGTGGGAACCAGGAACTTCCATCCAATGACTCTATGCAGAGTCCAGTAGCTCTCCTCACCGCTGTGCTTCTTGGTCCATGGCACATTGATACAGTGAAATGAAGTTCATCCTGTTGCACCTCAAAGAAGTCGAAGAATGCGTGTCTGGCCAGGGTGCAGGTGCTTAGAGTGTCTGTCAGCACGTACATTTTCATGGCATCTTTAGGGCATCCTTCAGGGTACACTTTGGCTAAACAGATGAGAAGACATGAACGAGGGCATGGTGAGTCGGTGCACAGTGCTGTGCAGTTGGCACTCATCCTCGGTTTTGGTTGCAGTTTGTCAGTCTGCTGAGGAGCCCTGTATGCTTCTGTGTTACTTTGAGGCTCCTTGTCCGAAGGAGGGCTATGAGATATCTGCAGTGGCATCTCGGATTCTGGATGCAGCGCGGTCGGGTGCTGGTCACTATTGCATAAGTCACATTGCACCTTGGCTGTGCAGTACTTGGATGGGTGTTTAGATTCACAACTTGTAGGTAAAAAGATGATTATCTTCTATCTTTTTTCTCTCATCTCGTGGCAATAGAAGTAGAACAGTTACCACGAGTCCGTGAGTTCAGCCAAGAGTGAGGAAAGCCTCCCCAAACCCTCAAGGGTCAATTTAGTGACCAATCAGCATTACAGATGTGGTCACGTGATATGGACTACATTTCCCAGGATACCTTAACTACATTTACCAAGATGCATTCCCTTAAGGGGACAGCTCACAATTGCTACCTAACTATCCAATTGCCATACACTGGCTGGACAGCACAGTAACAAAAACTGTTTCTTTGCTGAGCTATTTGGCTAAGGATCTTGTTTTATTGGACAGCTTTTAACTATTTTAGTTGTACTTGTTTTTTAATACTTTTATCTACTTTTTTAAAGTATATAGTTTTGGGGGTATTTATAATATTTATCTGAGCTACCCAGAATTTGTAAAATAAAGCAGTATAAACAATCAAACAAACAAACATACATTTGTAGTTCAGTTTGCTCATAAGTCCCTTAAAACCTTACAATCCATTCTTGCTCAGTCCTTGTGGTTATTGTGCAAAATGTCCACCACTATAACTGTTTTGCTAACCTAATACTAATTTAAGTATTTCTGCAGCCATGCAGAATTTGAAGAACTAGACCCTTGAATCCATAACTGATTAGTTTTTCACTACAAATGAAATAAGCAATAATCTCTCTGTATTTTATATTGTATATAGTTCCCTTGGTGTATCACAATGCCAGTCTCACACTGGCCCAACACCAATATTTTCTTAACTGATTTTGTGGAAAATAAAGAGTTGCAAGATAACGATTGATACTATCAAATTCCTGTATTTCTTCTAGGGGGGAAATCTTTCTTCTCCACCAAAGCACTATTGCCTAATGTTTAATTTCCACTTAAATGATATTTGTGTTGTTAAGCTGATAGTAACACATGATTAGGTTTATGTGGGAGAATGATGGAAAGATTAATTAGTTGTGTATATTATCAAGGCTGCATGAGATCCTTTTCCAAAACAAAAAACAAAAACAATCTTTAGCTCTAATTAATTTAGAAATTTCCACTATATTTTCTATTTTTTTAATAGTCCTACTATGAAACATTTTCAGAATATAATTTTAAAATCTCTTTTCTTTTAAAGATGGGTGATACAATCATATGTATGAATCAAAACAGAAATATTAGTCTTCAGTGTCTTTGGAGAGAAAAATCCAAGGCAAATTTACACAGCTTGGGAGCAGTGGCACATAGCCAAGAGACTATCCAAGGGATGGAACAAAGGCAAACAGCCCCGCGTGAGCTGATGTGGCCCAGCTGCAGATGCTACTCTTTATCTCAATCATTTTTCTTCAAATCTACACATGATTTACCATTGTGGATTGCAGGTAGAACTTACTTAATGAAGGTAATTGGGACCGAAATGCATGTTATTAAGTGATGCAGACATAAAGCTGGATATTAGATGAGTGCATCGCTTAGTGATAACAATCCCAGCAGTATCTGTATCGAAAACGGTGGGTTGTTAAGTGAAGATCCCACATTACTACAAGTTGAAACTTCTTGCAGGCTTCTAACAAAGCCTAACATAGCACGTAGGTAGGCGGAAGGTGGATGAGGTCTATGGTGTTGTGGGGTGCTGTTGCTGTTACAAGTGCATGTGGGCTCAGGACAGGTTGCTGTTGTGTAATGCATTTGGATTGGGAGGAATTGTTGCTGTGTCACACAAGTGTGTGGAGGCTGGTGAGGAGGGTTGCTGCGGTGCCATGCAAATGCATGAAGACTATGAAGGGTGTCCTGTGGACAAGTTAACTACAAGTAGGAGATCCCTGGTAGGGAGTTTCTCATCTTTCCCTTCCAGCTTTCCCATTTGCTTGTGGGAAACTGACAGGGAAGGTAATAGAAGATGATCATATGGTCGTGGGGTGTTGCAACTGTCATGTCAGCTAGTTGTCAAGATCCCAGATCACAAACACGTGACCATGAGAATGTGTGCAACAGCTAGAACTTTGAGGACCTGTAATAAGTACAGGTAGCCCTCAACTTTCAACAGTTCATTTAGTGTCCATTCAAAGTTACAATGGCACTGAAAAAAGTGACATGACCGTTTTTCACACATACGATCTTTGCTGCATTCCCATGGTCACGTGATCAAAATTCAGGTGCTTAGCAACTGGCTCTTATTTATGATGGCTGCAGTGTCCCGGGGTCATGTGATCACTTTTTGGGACCTTCTGATAAGCAAAGTCAATGGGGAAGCCAGATTCACTTAACAACCATCCTACTAAATGCAATGATTCACTTTAAAAAACAGTGGCAGGAAAAGTTGTAAAATGGGACAAAATTCACTTAACAAATGTTTAACTTAGCAACATAAATTTTGGGTTCAATTGTGATCGTAACTAGAGGAACTACCTGTAGCATTTGTTGAATATTGTTACAACTTTGAACAGTCACTAAACGAGTACTTACTGAAGATTACCTGTAGTTTGTAAAATCATTTTGTAAAATCAGTTGTAAAATCATTTTATCAGCAATTTTCCAATTATGTTTGTGATCCTATATTTTTGCAGTGTTGTTTACTTTTCCACTATCTTTTTAACTTAGCAGATGTGAATCTATATAATATCTGAAATGTTCTAATTAAATTTTGTTGGAATGTTATTTTAAATTGAATAAACAAAAGAAAATGGTATAGATGGGTGACTGCCAGCCTGGACAACTATATACATAGTTAGAAAAGTTCATTTAGAATGCACTTTTGGCTTTCTAGAAGTCTTCTTGGATTTCACCTCCTCTGGAATATCCTCAAAGTAGAACTGTTGCTGGTCTCTAAAATAAAATGTTTTTTGTTTCTTGTACAATCATTTTGAAACAGACCTTTGAAAGCAAACGTTAACTCTTTGCTTTGAATACTGCCTACAGATTGCATGGTAACTGCACTGCCAAAGAACCTTGTACAGCTGCAAATAAATTACTTCTTTTCTCACAGCAGTGATAATGCTGTACATCTGAGAGGGAACATAATCAATGTTTATTATGGCCCAGACTAATCTTTTATTCACAGCTGCTTTGAAGCAACTAAACTTTTAGCTGGATATGGTACAGTACAAAATATCACATTTTGTGTTTTCTGTGGAACTGTATCAAACTGGTACATTTTTTTACCTTTTGAAAAATCATTCTAAAAGAATGCCATATTGTTGCCAATTGCAAATTTAAATCAGGTAATACATTTGTATTGATAATTTCTGGAATATTAAAAACATTTTGGCATGTAACAGATTAGATGAGTTATGTGGTTGTAATGTTAGCTATCATATTTTGTTATAATATTTTTGTTGGTTTTGTTACGCTTACATATAGTCAGAGAAAATTCATCATATGAGAAAAAAAATCTAAGTTAATTCCTTAGAAATTCACATGTTATGGATAGCAATAAGGGATAAGGCAATCCAGATAGGCCTTGACTTATGACTACAATTGAGCCTCAAATTTCTGTTAAGTGAGAGGTTTGTTAAGAGAATTTTGCTCCATTTTATGACCTTTCTTGCCATAGGTGTTAAGTGAATCATTGCAGTTGATAAGTTAGTAACCTGGTTGTTCAGTGAATTGGTCTTCCCTATTGACTTTGCTTGTCAGAAAATTGCAAAAGGTGATCACATGACCTTGGGACACAGCAACAGTCCAGTGGTAATATTCTACTGGTTCGGCCTGGTTCGACCGAACCAGAAGTAAAAAATGCTACCATTCAGCTGAACCAGGAATAAAAATAGCTACTGGTTCAGCTGAACCGGTATTTTTTTTCTCCTCCTGATGATCAGTTGTTCCGATGATCAGCTGTGCTGGGATCCCCCTCACTGTCTTACTGTTTCGTCCAGGAGGCTTCCCTGAAGCCCAGGAGACAAAAACACTGGACCCGGGGGGGATGCTGCTGCAAAAAAAGCCACGCTCACCCAGTCACATGGCCATGCCCACCCAGCCATTCCCACAGAACCGGTAGTAAAAATATTTGCATCCCACTCTGCAAAGGTCATAAATATGAACCACTTGCCAAGCAATCTGAATTTTAATCACATGATCATGAGGATGCTGCAAATGCTGTAACTCTGTACATTTGAATGATCACTAAATGAATTGTTGTAAGTCAAGGACTATCTTTAATATAATTGAAAAAATATATAATTCCAAAATGTTTGATTCACTTACTATCATAGATAATTTCACAGGACTTGTCTTCCTCACTTTGGTGAAGATTGTTATTTATACAAAGTACAAATGGCACTCCTGTTAGTAGAAGCTGCCTTTTAACCTCTGGTTTAGACAAGTGCTTCTTGACTATTAAATTATCACAGTAATTCATTAATATTTTCTAGCATGTGAAATGTGTATGCATACATGCCAAACATCCAGATGGGCAAAAGCTAGTCAGACAATTGATGCTTCTGGCTACTGTAGCCTTTGTTATCTAGCTGACAAAAGAGGCATTGTTTTCAAAGCTGCTGATTGCCCTCAACTATATGAAAGAAGTTGATGATGAGCTGCCAGTGGAGTATTTCATGCCAAAAGCAAATGAAGTTACTATTTCCACTTCTATTAAAGAAAAATTACCAAATTTAAGTCATGTTTCTTCTAAACAAGGATTATTTATTTGATATTTATTTATCTGATATATTTATGGCATATATTTTAATGTTAGGAAAAGTTATCAAATTATTTTTAAAATCCAATACAGCATCATTATCCTTTAATATCTTTTAAAAAGTTAAACCAAAATAATAATGATAAAAGTATCAATAAAATGATAGTTATACATCTGAGTGGTAATAGTGATTTATTGCTCATTAAAAGTTTGGTTAAGTTGATTAGTTTTCACTCCTTTGAAGATGGATATTTTACAACTAGGTACCACTATGGATAATACAGACTCTTTCACATTCCCTGGTTACCTTACCCCTGAGGACAGAAATAGCCAAGAAAGATTATATATCTTTGTAAAGCAACCTTTTATACTACCGTATCAAAAGAGATATTCCATTGCTATGTGTCAGAATGGCTTACATCCTGTGAATGTTCAGTATGGGGGTCAGGAAAAACAAAACTTGAAATTGATACACATACAAGCTTCCTTCAGACAGTTGCCTGAATATATGAAGAATTAAAAGTGCGGTAAGGCTGTGTTAAAACTTGCAGCCCAACTTCATGTACCAGAGATTCGAGGAACAGAATAAAAAAAAATAGAACAGAAGCTCTAATAGAACTAGAATAGAAGAACATTTTACCTGTCCTAACACCTCACAATGGAAGAAAAATATAGTAAATAATATATATTCAGTAATATATAGAAAGCAGGCAAATATACACATGAATGTTCCCAGGTATGAATTTATTGTTACCTTCTGGGAAGAGGCTTTGTAGTATCCAAATGTTCGAAGTTAAAACCCACCGCTCTCCTAGAAAAATGAAATATCCTGGGAAATATTAAAAAGGCAGAATATTTCCCCTAAAAAGAGTAGAAATTCAGAGAGGCAGAAACTCATCCCCCCACACCTTTGTTAAAGGGTGGGCCATTAAGGCCTGGGCCAGAATACTTTACATAACAAATATCTCCACATAAAGGTATAGCAATTGCCAAAAGCCCTTTTCAGTGCATCATCATCCAGCAAGGCTTAACCAAGCCTGGAACTCAGAACAGCCTGCAGAGTTGTCCCTGCATGGCCCCATGGGAGTCTGACAACCAATCAGAATAAAAGCTCCAATTCAAATCCCAACAAAGGTTATAAAGGCATTCTCAGCATATCTGCCCTTCTTGATCTTCTCTTTTCACCTTAGAGCATGTGAGCATCCTCTTCACTTTGAGCTCTAGGCCATGTGGTCCTGTCTACCATTAAACCATCTTTCCTAACAGCCTCCATGTTTCCAGTATCTTTTTTCCCACTTGGAACTGAATCCAGAAGGATATTTCTTCCAACACAAAGAACAACTAGATTCTGTAATAGCTTTGTACCATATAGTATCAAACATATATGTGTATGTATGCAGGATTTCCTTTTTTAATGTGTGCCAGTGGTTCACAGAAAAAAGTGACAATAACGTTATCTTATCTAGATTTGTGGGGGGGAGTGGGCAGCAAAAACCTAACTTTGGTGAGTTAGTTGTTATCCTGGATAAACAGGATTTCCCTAGAAATTCTCTGTTTGCATTTTACTTTTCATGCCTACACCATAATCACATGAAGAGGTGAAGGGGATGAAATGATTAAGCTCCTAACTTCATTCATGGTGATGCCAACTCTGGGTGGCTACATTTTTTAAAAAATTAAATGTTTCTTTAAAACAAAACCTTTCCCCACTTCCCATTTCATTGGGGCATCTATGATTCAACGCTGCCTTAACATGGAGCTAAGTATTTCTCTCAGGATAGCAACTGATTCAACCACATAACACAGCCATAGCCAATAGACAGATGCTCCTCAAATTCGGGGATTGCTTTTATTTTTTAAGATAGGATGCATCTCAGAAATGTACAAAATGTATATAGTTTTTAAATGGTTCAAGACTATTCATTATTGGAGACTGAAGTGGTCTTTGTGGCAAACTTATTAATTTTGGTTGGCTTTATCCTTTCCTAGATAGGCTGTGTGTTAGAAGATGCATGGTTTGATAATTGCAATGCACTTTAACTGGATTTACTTGAGCAGACTTGAGATACCAGGAAGCTGACTAGAGTTCCTGATTTTTGCACTGGCTATATATTAGCAGCTGATTTGGATTCAAGAACTTGTAATTGGCTTCTGAACAATATGCAACCAGTGCCTGCCAGATTAATCTCATTTGATAATGATCTATTCCAGGACTGGGCTACCCATTGTCCTTGGGCCAAAAAACGAAACAAAACCTGGAGGCAAAAGATACTTATCCTATCAGTGGTTATTCAACAACACTTTTCCAGCCCTTAGGCCAAGGGTCTTCAAATTTGGCAAGTTTAAGACTTGTGGACTTCAACTCCCAGAATTCCTGAGCTAATATGACTGGAGGAGGAATTCTGGGAGTTGAAGTCCACAAGTCTTAGAGCTGTCAAGTTTGAAGACCCCTGCCTTAGGCTTTCACAGTCAATAAAGTATGCCTCTAAGAGATTTGTGGAGAACAAACCTCCACAAAGACAGCAAGTTTGAGGTAGTAATTAAGCCATCAGGCTAAAAACTGGGTAATAGACCCACCTTAGGCTTAAAGCCACTTTCGTGACTCTGGGCCAATGATTCTCTATCAACTCTAGGAAAGAGACAATATAGCAAACCTCTTCTGAAAAACTTGTGAAGAAAGTTGCAGGTATCTGTCCAGGGAGTCGTCAGGAATCAAAGATTGGCTGGAAGACTCTATGTAAACATACACAGCTCCAGTCCCCTCAACCAAGGCAGAGCAAACCTTTCTCTCCCCCACCTTCACTCAACTATCTCAGGATTAACAGTAGAGACCTAGACCTAGAATCCACTGTTTTATCTTAGACCTCCTGCAGTGGCTGGTCACCTGTAGACAGCCAGAGAGACAAGTTCAGACTTGCCTTGCTGGGAAAAGGAAGTGCGTCAGCATTTCCCTCCTCCAAAGGAAAAAGCAGGGGATTTAAACACCTAAGGTTAGAAGATTAGAAGGTAGAAGAGAGGACGGAAGGAAAGCGAGCAAGTTAGCTAGCTTGGCTGTGGCACTGGAAAAAGATCCTGGAGGGAAGGCTGAAAGAAATGAGCTTTTATCATCTATCCTGAAGGTCAAAACATAAGCTAAAAAGCAAGACAAGGTAATATTGAACCTGAAAGAGATTTATAAAGAGATTTATGTTTGGGTAAATATAGGTAACCAAATTCAGCTGTAACTTTCTCCAAGGCATTTCTATTTTATTGCAATATGTGTTGCTAATTATATACTCTAATCTCTCTAAAATTTTAATGTTTGTGATTATTGTCGTGATGACATATTCTCTGCATATATGGAGTGATTTGTACAGTTCTTCTCCTTTTGTGCATTTGGGCCTCATTACCCCAGAGGGCTTCCAAATAAAAACAAGCTAGTAATCATGGTTTTACTACTTTATACTATTCTATGAGATATTATTTACTATACTGCCTGCAATTTTAGCAGTGTTATAAAATATTTGTCGTATCATTCACTATGATCATAACACTTTGAATTCTTATTTGTAATACAGCTTTATAATATAATTTTGTAATTCTACAAGCATTTCCCTTAATTCATGCCACAGTTTTAGAATGGACTATAGATTTTAGTTTACTTTTATGAGTTTGGTGATCTGATTTTGGATGGTGAATATACTCCTTTATAGTGAGTGTTGGTAGCTTAGTTACTATTCAAAGTGGTTGTGCTGAGACTGGAAAGCAGGGCAGTTGTGTGCAAGGATTTCTGGGACAGGAAATGAGAGTGTCATCACCTTTTACCTTAACAGCCCCCAATCCTGATTATTAAGTAACCACCTCTAAAATCATTGGAGGACCCTTGAAGGTAAGCATCAGAGAGTGCCTTCTGGCCAATAGCTGTGTCACCCATTATTTGAAATTCTTTCTACTCTGATATTTAGGAAATATAGTCATTGGAGTCTTACAAATGTTAAGTCTTTTCTGCCAGCCCCACCAATATGTGGGCTACTGGTATATATTTATTCACTTGATCCATAATTGATTTATCTCTTTCACATTTATCATTTTTAATAGTTGATATTTTAATGCTATTTCTAAATTTTAGTTGTTCTGTACACTGAGATGTGCTTAATATATAAAATGATAATACATGTCACAAGGGGTACTTCTAATATCATTCTACAATTCTTAGACTAGAAGTTAGCAAACTCTGGCCTATGGGCCAAATCTGACCCATCACCTGATTTTGTATGGGTTGTGAGCAAAGAATGGCATGATTACTAGGGTGGAAGTGAGGGCAAGAGGTGAGGTTTGCCCTGAATTGTGGCAGTGGCCTGTTGGCAGGCTGCTTGCTGGTGATCCAACACTATACAGTGTCTGCAACATGGTTTGCTATGTAGACCAGGGGTCGCCAACCTTTTGGACTTTAGGGACCACTAAACCCATAATTTTAAATCCCATGGACCAGAGACCCTGGGAAAATCCCCCCAAAAGTCTGCAGGAAAATTCCCCACCCCATTTTCCTACCGATCAATCATTCTTTATTTGGGATCGCAGGATTCTGTCTCCAGCTCGGTTCAGGGGGGGGGGGGAGAGACTTTTGGCTTCATGCAAGGAAAGCAGCAGAAGCAGCAGAAGTCTTTCTTTCTCTCCCCAAAACTCCTCCAGAAATGTGTGTTTGTGAGACTTGTCACACCAGTGCAGCCTCTTGGAGCAGGATGCCTTGCAGGGTCCCAAAGACTCTTTTCTGGCAGAGTTTGGGGGAGAGAAAGAAAGACTTTTGCTGCTTTCCTTGTGTGCAGCCAAAAGCACAAGAAGAAAGAAGCGGAAAGAAGCAGCCCGGTGGCCAGGCCAGGCGCGTGGAGCGAGTGGGGCAAGTTCCCCCCTCCACCCTTTCCCCCCTCCCCTCACTACATGTTGTGAGCAATGCAAGTGATGCAAGCCTTGTGTTCCTGCAGGCCATGTGGACGGCGCAGCCTTGTGTTCCCACGAAGCCTGGATTAATTGCTTTGTGGGGGACATTTCTCTGTGAACCACCAAAAATTTCTTGTGGAACACCAGTGGTCCTCGGCCCACTGATTGGCGACCACTGATGTAGACCTCCCAGCCATGCCCATGGAAGAGGGGCAGCATCTGGCCCTTTACAAAAATACTTTGCCAATCCCTGACTAGAAGATGTAAAATTAAGTTATTTTACACATAGCATGCTTTTCTGATTTATATAATAGCACTTTATAAAAAGTTCCATTTTACTACAGAACCTGGTCATCCTCTCAGTGATATTTCCTTAAGTAAACAGAAAAACAGAACGATCGTGGATGGACAATAAAGCATTGGCAATTTGTACTGGTTTTCCATTGGCATTGCTTGTGGGAAGCTGGCAGGGAGCATCAAAAAATTTTCCTCATTCCCCTCCTCTTCCTCCTCTCTGACCCATGGAACCACCTGTCACTTTCTTGGGGGAAGGGAAACAAACAAAGGTGCAGACCATGAGAAAAATTGCACTCCGCTCCTCATTCTGACATGTTCCCAGAAATCCCCACCCTCCAGGGAGGAAGGGGCCTCAGAGAAATGCCAGAGCCTCCCAGCTAGTCCTATTTCACCAGTAGGCATAAGAGTCACTCCTTTTTCAGTGAAAGCAATATATTAGAAGCTCTGAAGGCCCTGAGGAATCTGATAAGAGAAGGGTCTTCAAACTTGGAAAGTTTAAGATTTGTGGACTTCAACTTCCAGAATACTTGAGCTAACATGACTAGAGGAGGAATTCTGGGAGTTGAAGTCCACAAGTCTTAAAGCTGTCAAGTTTGAAGATCCCTCTGATAAGATGGCCTAAGGGGTCACAAGTTGTCTAATAGTATGCTACTAAAAATCTCATTCTCACAACCTTTAATAGGTTAAATGGTACATCATAGGGCAATAATTTTTGAACCAAGATACCTCAAATGGGCTAACTTACAGAATATGTCCATGGGATCCCATGACTCATGTAATTGAAATTGGGTACATTTTATGAAATACTTTATTACATAAAATTATTGTAAAATAATTTATGACAGAATACAAAATGTCATAAAATATTTCCTGTGCTGATGCTTGTTCTATATATTCAACATGGGCCATTTTCAAGGCAGATGCTTTTCTGAATGTATCCCAACTTTTCCAGTGAAGATAGGACATTAGATGTTCTGTGAAGTATCTCTGAAACAACGAGTCAAAAGGCCATGAGTTGTTTAGTTCAGGGGTCACCAACCTTTTGGACCTCAGGGACCACCAAACTAATACTTTTAAATCCCACTAATACTAATTTTTTAAAAAAGATAATATATTTAATATAAATTTTTTATTTTTTATATTAAACATAAATTTAATATCAAAACATTTATATATATAAATGCTCATTTGATTATAACAAAATCATAAATGTTTAATCATAAAACATTTATTGTAACAAAATTATTAAAGTTAGTGCAATTATTACAAAACATTGAAATATTTAAATATTACACATTTTTAGTGTGATATTTGTTCCTGCTTGTTTGAAATAAGTTTGAAATAAGAAACTGTTGGGCAGAGCGAAGGGAAAGGAAGGACTTCTCTCATCCTTTGGGTTTGTGGGGATACAAAGTCCTGGTGTTTTGTCTTTGTTAAGAGTAATGTATAACTAGTATTTTTTCCCTATACTTTCACGCTTATGAAAGTTTGTCAGCAAGCATGAAATACCCATTTCCACTCCATTTTCATTCCAGTCATTACAGGACAAACATTTGAATGCATGGTACTATCTAATGTTTTCCTGATATAGGTCACTCTGCAGCAGTCAAGCCATGCAAATTTCCCCACGTGGATTTAATTCCCCAGCAGTCTTGGATTGCTCTCCCCTTCTCTTTCTCTCTCTCTCTCTTCCTTCCACCCACCCCACCATTTGGAGGCAATGGTTGCTGCAGCCATCCGGCAGAAACATGAGCAGCAGTAGCTGCTTTTCTTCCCGGGTCTTTAATGTCTAGGGCGATTATGAATTTACCGGTTAGTTTCTAATCTGCCTTTCTTTCCCACCGTCAAGCTACCCCCTCCCCCACCGTTGGTCTTACCTTCAAGTTGCAGCTCGCGTGGCTCTCTGCTTCTCAGTCAGTGAATTTTGCACTGGCCGAAGGATATGGGGGGGCATGTAGGCGGAGCAGCCTTGTTTTCCCGCGTGGCCCAGATTAATTGCTTTTGGGGGCCATTCCTTTTGCGGCCCACCAAAATTTTGCCACGGCCCACCAGTTGGCGACCGCTGGATTAGTCCACAAACAAAACGGACTTGTCTGTTTTGATTCCCTCGCAGATGCTACTGTGTGTATGTGTGTTTGTATAATGCATCATACGTGCTGTTGTATACATTATGTGCATGTATAATTCATGCTATATGATATGCTGTATGTGTATGTGTGTATGCTGTTTGTAGAAATGATACGGTACAAAATTTTAGAATATAGCATGTAAAAAGAAATTAGACTGGGAGTATGGAATGTGGAAAAATGTATTCATTTTGAAATGATCTACAAAAAACACAAAGGCCTCACAAAGACGATTGTGATAAAGAGCAGAAGGATGATTTCAGTACTCTGATAATAGAATCTTGCAAGTGAGTGGTGAACTTGACATGATTTTTCCCCATGGGAATGTGTTAAAAATCATTCCTATGGAGACATCAATGAAAAATGTTATAAACCACATGCTTATCTTTTCCATTTCTTAGATTTTGTACATAGTATGGTATACATACATGATATTCTTCCGACTAAAATCGGAATTCCAATTTTTTTCTTTTCCGAACATCATCATCATCATTATTATTATTATGCTTTTTTTGCAAAGTTGCCACTGGTCGGTGGAAAAAAGCCAGCCGGTTCTCTCCGCTTGCAAGCGTGGGAAGCGCCGGAACTCCGTGTTTTTAAGTGGTGGGGAGAAAGACCCGAACTGAGCTGAGCCGCGCAGCTGGGCTGTTTTGAGTTCCGTGTTTCCTTTGCAACTTATAAGCATGGGGGTAATCAGAAGCAGAAAAGTTCTTGCATGGTTTCCAAGGCGTCTCCTCTCCTGTTCCTCACCCCCTCTGTCCCCTCTCCCCCTAATTCCTATCCCTCCCACCTCTGACTCAATAAGCAGCACTGTTAGTTTGGACCATCCCTGTGGCGGGAAGGTGGGCTGGCTGGCTGGCTTGGCAAGCGGACGAGCCGAACAGCGGGTTGGCTACCTATCTTGTGAGGCAGGGGAAGGTGGGAGAAGGGAAGAAGACGGGGGTGGCATGGGGCGGGGGGGGAGAGGTTTCCTGGGGATGCGGAGGTATGGAAAGAGCCAGACGGCTGCAGCTCCCTCCGGAGAGCGAAAGCAATGTTCATTTACCGGAAAATTCCCCTGCGGGAAGTCGCGCAAAGGGGGGAAGAAAAAAAAGAGCTTGGAGCGGCGACTGGAACTGGAGCTCCCTTGATTAACAATTCTGATTTTTTTTCCCTTTTCTTTTTTTACTCCCTTCCCGCCGTTGATAATTAGGATCCGGTGCCTCCAGGGTCCTGTTGGCGGTGTGGGGAGGGATGATTAGATTTGGGGAGGAGGGCAAGGTCGGAAGGAAAAGGCACCCCTGGCTACTTTTCAGATTTTTTTTTCAGAGGGGAATATCATGCTTGGCTATAATATATGTATAATGTATCATACATGCTATAGATAACATACTGTATATCATAATGTATCATATATACACATGAATCTAATTTAATACAATGTATATAAAATCATTTGAATATATATGTATATGTATTTCTGGTCAGTGACTCAAGGGATGTGTGTGTGTGTGTGTGTATTAAAAAAGGAATAAATCTTCATTAAAAAAATAGAAAAATCAAATAGGGAAATAATTAAAAAGAAACAGCATTATACCCATGTAATCTTCAGAAACAACTTTCATTATCTCAAAAATATATAGAAGCCTTCATTCCTGGCTTAATCAAATGTTCAACAATTTTCTTTCATTCATTCATTCATTTTCATTTATATGCCTGCCCAAATCGCACAAAAGTGACTTTTATATAAAATTGGGAAAACATAAAAGTGAAGACCTATAACAAACATAAAACCTCCACAGCATAGGATAACCGAAGCAATAACAGCATATTTCACTTCAAAGTCATTCCAGGAAGGAAGAAATAATGTTAAAAGCATTCTATACTTACAAAAAGCTTTAGTATGAACTTAAGGGAAGAAAACCATATTGCTTTCTGTAAGACCACACTTTAGCTTCTATTTGCTGTATTCTTTCTTTGGCAATGTGTTTCCATTGCTGTTATGAAAATATTGACATAAATACATGAACATTTAACTAATGAATATAATGTCATAATACATAAGCATAATTTTTCTTCCCCGTTCCCTTCATTGTGGCATTTTAAACAGTCATTTTTAAAATGTGGGAGTGTTCATACATCAAAACCAGTATTGCTTTACTTGTTATAGTTTTTAGAAGGTGAGGTACTGGCTATTATGGAGAGATGTAATTTTCTTCTACCTTGAAGCATTTTAAAGAGGGGTTAATTTATCTTCTGTGCTTCTGATAGCTAATTAAAAAAAGAAGTATACTGCATGCATGGCCTTATTTCCCATTAGCAATAGTATCCCATTCCTTGGAATTCAGAGGTCACATGTACAACAGACAGACCGACAGTCAATGTATTAGCTGAATTTTAAAGATAGTGTATATAAACTTTGATTTATATCCCCAAGGTCAAATAAATGCATAAATTGCAAAAAGAAATCTAAAGAGAGAGAGAAAAAGGAACAGACACATCCATTATAAGAATGTATATATAAATGGCAAACCAAGGCAGTCTGTCAACTATGGTTAAAAGAATTGATAACTGGTCCCTCTAGTTTGGGTTATTTGCATTTCATGTAAAAGACTGAACAGCTCAGAACTGTTCCAAAAAATAGAAAAAAGAGGGAGACTTCAGGTAAGCTAAATATTGCAATATAAAAAGATATTTTAAATGGGGTTAATAATTGATAGCTGATAACTATTAGTTTAATCATTGTTAGCAGATTTGTAACATTCATACAATAATTTTGATTTACGCAGATTACTAACTGACATTTCCTATGTGATTACTTAGGTATAAAATGGCATTCCAGGATAATTTGGAGGTATTCACATTTTGTAAATGTTTGAGGTTGTTTTGTTTTTTTGTTTATTTGTTCTGAACTCAGTATATTTTCATCTTCTCTTTGTGATGGAGAAACTTTGAACACCCTTTAAAATCTCTGCCAAATGCAAAGGTGAAATGTTCAATTGTGGCCAAACCACTGTTTTTGTAAGCTATTAATAAAATAGAGAAAAGTATTTTGGCCAAAATCCAAGGAGCCCCTCCTTGGTGCACTTCAAGTATTTCCTCAAATACATGGCTCTATGCAAACTTTATTTCCTGTGGACTGGCATAGGAAGGGAGTTTGCATCACAGGACCCTTCACACATAAAAGTAATGTGTCAGAAAATCTTGTTTGGAGAGTATGGTTCACAAAAGGAATCAACTCATCTGCCTAAGTTGGGAAATATATGAAACAAATTAAGCCAAAACTACAATTCTGTTTTTCCAAACCCATTGCATTCATTCGTTGTTGATTTAACAATCATTTGTAATTCTTAGCAGAACCCAGTCCTTGGGTTCATTATGTACATTTTCCCTTTGTGTCATTGTCCTGACTCTCCTCATCCTTCTCTGGATTTTGTGGCAGGCTGGTGTTTTGTAATACAAAATAAGGACTTTAAAATAATAGCCTGGAGAAAAGATGTAGTTAGCACATATGAGCTGAAAGGGCGGGGGGGGGGGAAATTTGGGATTGCAAAGGCATTTTTGTGATGCTATAAATCCTCACTGTAAAAAGACTTTTAAATTAAAATCTAGATTACTGAAGAAATGTTTGCTAATATTTAGGCCTAAGCAAAAGTGATCTCTTTTTTGAAGATTAGCAAAAATGTGTGAATAAAAATCACTAACAGTCTCTTGGTGGTTTTCTTTTGTTTTTCAGGGGAATGTTATGTTGCTTGTATTAATACGTTTTTCTTACAAGTTTTGGGTGATTTTTGTTAACACTAGTAATGCAGACAGGAATATCGGCATACTACATAAACACTTAGTCTTGCTTTTTCCTGATTTTCCTGGGTAATTTAGGTAACCAGATAGAGTCTGGCTGATTGAACTGGAAAAGGTCTTGATTCCCTAACAACTGTAGCAGGAGTACAGTTTTCCTGTCTGTTGAAGCAGTAGCAGGCTATGTTGGATAGCAGTGAACTATATAGTTTCCACTGGGCTCTCATCTGAGTTTGTTTATGAAAGATTATTTTAATAAAGTAATGAGATACTTGCAAGCTGCAGAAAAAACACAGATCTGTCCATTGTTTAGAAATATGTCTTTCTTTTCCAGAGAAGAAAGTAAAATATTGTGGGGTAGATGGAGTCAAGAGGGGAGGTAGGCAGTCCCATCAGCCTATCTTTTGCCTTGCATTTGGGCATATCATCATGGCAGCCTGTTTTGTGAATGGAGAAGCTCCATATAAGGAATTAACTCTACCCATATCTCCCCTGCTTTTACATACAGTATTTAGCACTTAGTCTGGTTTGTAGAACCTGCTTGTCCTAGAGTGAGTTTTGGCCACTGACCATTCCTCAAGGGCAAAAACATGCAGTGTCATCCTTTGCCCACCTCAGGCCATTGGGAACACAATTTTGCCTATTTTTCTGGTATACAACCACAATCAGGAACAGAATTTTCATTGCTAAGGAAAGTAATTAATTTAACACTCAGTTTTGCAAAAAAAAATCCAATCATTGTTAAGAGAATCACATAGTCATTAAGCAAATCTGGCTTCCTCATTGATTTTCCTTGTCAGAAGCTGGCTGGGAAGGACATGAATGGTGACCTCATGACTCCAGAATGCTGCAACTATTACAAATACATTATCACATAATCATCAGGATGCTGTGATGGTTGTTAAGTGTGAGGACCAGTTGTAAATCACTTCTTTCATGCTGTTGTAACTTTGAACAGTCATTTAATAAATGTTTGTGAGTTAAGTACATACAACTCATTGACTTACAACAGTTTATTTAGTAACTGTTCAAAGTTGCAACAGCACTGAAAAAAGTGACTTATGACCACTTTTCTCAAGTTATGACCTTTGTAGCATCCCCATGATCATGTGATCAAAATTCAAATGCTTGGCAGTTGGTTCATTTTTATGACAGTTGCTGTATTCCAAGGTCAACTTTTATAACCTTCCGACAAACCAAGTCAATGGGAAAACTCGATTCATTTAAGAACCAGATTACTAACTTATCAACTGTGGCAAGCAAGTTTGTAAAATGGGGCAAAATTCACTTAACAAATGTCTCACTTAACAACAGAAATTTTGAGCTCCATTGGGGTCATATGTCAAGGACTACCTATACTACCTGTATGTCAGTAATAGTGTTTTTTTTTTACTTCGCCAACACAACTAATTCTCTTTACTTCATTTTATTTAATTATAGAAAACCTCTCAAGTCTGTTGGCTACTGTGTATGCTGTGGAAGACACATTCCCTCTCTTCTGATTACTAGTCACTATCTTTAAATGGCATTTTTTTTTTCATTTTTGGACAAAGTTCATCAGTGAAACTGCAAACAGCTTGCAGATTTTTTTTTACAGGTTCACTGAGGGAGCAAACATTTTTAATCTCTGATATTTTCTTTCTTATTTTCAGCCAGTCCAAGAGGGGTAAACAAGACAACAAATCGACCGATCAAAGCCACAGTAAATGCGATCCGGACAGGAAATCAGATCACTATGGTCAAAGCAGAAATCTGGAAATGTTAATCTGGCTTCATTTCTAGCTGGTATATGCATGGGAGCCCATCTGTTTAGGGCTGCCGGGTTAAAAAAAAATCCCCTTTCCCTTTTTTTTCCAGGATAGGTACCAATCAAAAATACCTGACGCGATTCTCCTGATACAGCAGCTTTCTCCTTCATGCTTAGGCTGTCATATTTTAGCTGTCGTTTTACTTCTCTGTAGACAAAAACCAAATCATATGATTTCCAGCTTTTAAAAATTATATTAGAAAAACTTGTTGGGTCTAACTGATGACGTATAACGGATGACATACTTTAAAAACAACATTGGCCTGCTCTGCTAAGTGTCAATGATTCGAAAGTAGCCACTGAGTTTGTTTTTACAAGCATGTAAAAACCAAAGATGAAGCTATTATACTTAACCACACAGACATATTAATGAATCTGCCTAAAAATAGTTTCTCACTGAATATATATTTTATTTTCATTAAAATCTTATGGTTAAATCTCTCCTTCCGCTAGAACACATCCAAATCCTCTCCCTTCTATTTTTTTACAATCATTTCTCTCTTTGACTTTTTGCTGGAGTTAAGAAATTTAACCCTATGGTAAAATTAACTATTATAGCAACTCCCCATAGTTGTGCTTCAACATGCTCTCAAAATTCCAGTGGATCCACTGGTTCAAATAGTTTACTAATCATGGCTTGAGGTTTATTCATGGGGGCTACAATTCATTTTTTAAAGCCCTATTCTTTCTGCCACCACTGTACTTTCTATTGCCTCTTTTTTCCCCTTTTCCCCTTTCTCCTTTCTTGTTTTTAATACCCCTTTCATTCCTTTTCCTGGTAAATTGTTTAGGAAAGGAGTAGTTTTCCTGAGGATGTTAGATTTATTTCAAATCACTACAAATAAATCTAAGCAGTGCAAAATGTTTTACGTTACCACCTATGAATTTTTGTAGTTGCATCAATGCTAAAAATACTTATTCTGATTAATTTGTTCTATCTGTATATATGATTGATGGTACTTTCCCCATTTATCGCTTCTAAAATTCTAAGAAGCAGTTCTGTGGATTTGTAATGCTAAGAACAAGGAACAAAGATCACTGTCCTGTCCTGTTTATTTTGCACACAAGGTGTCACTCTTGCCTCAAATTACAAAATGAAAAATTGGTCAGATTTTATTATGAACAGATTATTAATTAAAATTCATATAAAAAATTTATAATAGAGAAATATGCATTGGGCTCACAGGCAGTATAAAGAATTTGATCTTCTGACTTTTATTACTAACAATCGTATTTCAAGCACTGAGGAACAAATATACACTGTCATCAACGTCCCTTTTGTCAACTCATAAAATTGTGTTTACTGTCAGTTATTTTGCTATGCTGTCTTCCATTTGTTTCCTTTGATTGTATCATGGTCTTATTTCTATATCAATGTGTTGTCTGTAGTAACGATGCCATCAAACAGAACAAAGTCTTTTGTGTATCTCTGAAAAACACACAGAAAAAGTTACTGTGCCATTCAGAAATCCAAGAACAAATGAGAATGGATAACATTTTGGTATATTTTTGTTTAAATAAAGGTTTGTTTCTTTCATAAAAGTAAGTCTATTGATGTATAAACATATGTCTATTCATGTATCATGTATTCGTATGTAAATATGGCAAAGGAATGACTATCAATTTAAGGTAAGCTAGAACTGATCATTTATTATAATAGGCTGAGATAATTAGAGAACACAAAGATATAGTGCTAATGAATGTGGGAGAGACTATTGTAGTATTAGGCTCGGGGAAGAATGAGCATGGAAGAATGGGAAAAAAGTAAAAGAAATTAGAATGAAAGAATTGCAGGAAAAGAGTGTATATATTCTATATGAAAAGTATTGAAGTTAAGAATCTCTTAATAGAATGAATGAAAAATGAGCAAAATGAAAGAGAATGTGGAAATTGCTTGGAACCGAATTGGAAAGAATTATATTAGACAGCACCACTGAAATGCAAAAAATTGTGCTAATGAGAAATAATGTATGGAATAACGATAAAATGAAGGGGGTTCTGGATAGAAAAAAGGTTGTGTGAGAATAAATGCTGCACAGTGGCAGAAAAAATGCAGAGCAATTCTGATGGAAATAAGTTGTTTGAAAGTGTGTTGTCTTACAAATGTTATTAGTTATCAAAATATAAACTATAAAGAAAAATGAAAATAATAGGAAAGTAGGGGAGGAAAAAGTGTAAGATAAAAGAGGAAACGAAAACAAAAGCATTGACTTCCATTTCTTGTTAGTGCGGTACAATAAGGTAATAGTGTACAACCTCAACTTTTTATTTTTACATAATACAGATAGTCCTCAACTTACAACAGCTCATTTAATGACCAGTCAAAGTTATAACACTGAAAAAAGTGACTATGACTGTTTGTCACAGTTATGATTGTTGCAGCTTCCCCATGGTCACATGAGCAAAATTCAGATGCTTGGCAATTGTTTCATATTTATGATGGTTGCAGTGTCCTGGGGTCATGGGATCAGCTTTTGTGACCTTCTCTCAAGCAAAGTCAATGGGGAAGCCAGATTACCAATTTAATTGCAATGGTTCACTTAACAACAGAGGCAAGAAAAGTTGTAAAGTGGGGCAAAATTCACTTAACAAATATTTCACTTAGCAACATAAATTTTGGGCTCAATTGTGGTTGTAAGTTGAGGACTACCTGTAATATGTTCCTCGCCATTTCTACAACAACAAACTTATCTAATCCACAAAACTCAAAATTGAAGTTTCTGTTTTTTTCTCCCTTAAGCATGAAGTTGAGAAGTCGTTTTCAAGTAAAAGCAAAGTTGTGTTCTTTTCTTTAATTAATCAGTCGATTTAGTCATCTCTGCTAACTCCATCAACTTTGAGCCAGTCATTCATTGTGAGAATTAAAATAATTTTCCATTTTTGTGCATAGAGCATTCTTGCTGCTATTAGCATATATAACATCAAAGTTCTACTTTTTCAAGTTCTTTGTTAGACCCAAAAGAAAAGTTCTCCACTTCTCCACTTACAATAGAATTCCCTATGCCTCCAGGCTCGAAATTTTGAGCCTGGACAATCTGGAACTGCAGTCTGATCTAAGCATACTTCACAAAATTGTCTGCTATAACATCTTGCCTGTCAACGACTTCTTCAGCTTCAATCATAGTAATACACGGGCAAACAACTGATACAAACTCAAGGTAAACTGATACAAACTCAATTGCAGAAAATACAACAATAGAGTGGTCTATCTAGAACGCCCTACCAGACTGTTGTTACAGACTCAACCGCTTACAGCTTCAACCTACCATGTCTACCATGGACCTCACTCCATTCTTAAGAGGTCCTTAAAGAGGGTGTGTATAAGCATACCAATGTGCCTACCGTCCCTGTCTTATTGTCTGCATTTATCTGTATTTACTTCCTTTGTTCTTGTTTATGTTCATACTTGTCATCTTGTACATGTTTGACAGATAAATAAAACAAAATAAAGAAAAGAAGTCCCCAGTTTTATCTTTATATTCATTTTAAAATCTTCTGTATGAATCCTACTCCAATATTTCTTTGATGGAAGTGTATGAAGAGAAGTAAACATGAAGCCTTCAACAAAGTAAAGAGAATTTTAAAAAGCTATGAAATGATTTGGGTTGAAACAGAATTGAAGGAATAGAAGACTTTTATTAGAGATTTGTATAATAATGCATATAGAATTGTAATCAATGCTACAAATGTGATAAAAATCCCAATCAGATTTAAAAAAAACATAATAGTCTGAGAATGGTGAAAATGGTAAGATTGCAAGTATAGTTAATGTACAATTGAACATAAAAGTTAAAATATGGGTGTGGTTTGCTTATGGAGAGCTTGTGTGAAATCTTTTTTCCATTTTCCTCTTCTTTTACAGTATATAAAAGAGGGCATGAAGAGATTGTTTTTTTATTGTATCCTATCTGCTATTTCAAAGCCCTTTGAGTAATAACATCCCATTTGTAAAGCTCTTCAAGAACTTCAATAAATCTTTCTTTGCTGTTATTTAAAGAAATTATCCATATTGATCTGATTGGATTAGAAACATGAAATATCACCCTTTGCCAACTAGAATCTTTTAAATTTGTTGAAATTGTAAGCTCTAAAGCAACATCAATATTGCTTTTATGTTTCTTTAGAACAGGGGTCTCAAACACAATTTACCTGGGGGCCGCTGGAGGCAGAGTCTGGGTGAGGCTGGGCCGCATAAGGGATTCCACAAAAAGCGTTGTTAAAAAATATCCTCAAATGTCATCTACAGTTAATGATTTCTCCAATACATGAACTGTCCTGAACACATGAATGGAACATTGAATGAAGATCATGAACAGTTCCTCAGAACATGGCTTCTCCAGCTTACTCCTTGCTGCCAGAGACTTCCTCTCACATATCTGAGCCACATTTGGCTTGAGAGAGGAGGCACTTGAGATCTTCAGTATGGCTTGAAAATGATCATCAGTAAGTCTGGACCTGTACTTGGACTGTTAAAGTTCAGGGTGGAGAAGAACTTTTCGCACAAATATGTGCTCCCAAAAAGGCACATGGTCTGCTTGAACATTCGGGAAAGCTCAGGGAAGCTGGGGCGCAATTCTCTCAAAAATTGCCCATGCTTGTCTGCTTTTCCATTCACCTCCCTAAATCTGGCCTTGAGGTCAGAGTTGCATTGCAGGTCAATAAGCTCCATTTGAAGCACAGGAGGGGCATCTTGCACATCAAAGGTGAAGGGGTCTGTAAAAATTTGAAAAGTGGCTCTGTGCGTCTTGAAGTCTGCAAATCTGGGATCAAATTCCTTCTGTAGCTTCACAATAGCATCAACATACTTCTCACCACTGAATGGTGTACCTGCATCCACAAGTGCCTTGCATGCTGGAAAATGGCAAATGTTTGTCTGAGAGAGCTGGGCTTTCCATAACACAAGTTCTGTGGAGAATGCTCTCACGTTGTCATAGGCAGCACTGACAAGCTGCCCCTGGCCTTGTAACTTCTTGTTCAGTACATTCAGCTCATGTGTGATGTTGACAAGAAAAGCTAAGTCCATGAGCCATTTCTGATCATTCATCTCGGGAACAGCCATCCCGTCCTTCTCCATGAAGGCTTTCACTTCTTCTCTCAGTTCAAAAAATCTTTTCAAGATATTTCCCCTGCTGAGCCAACGTACGTCGGTGAAATAGAGCACATCTTCATATTCTGATTCCGTTTCCTCTAAAAAAGCACGGAACCTCCTGTGCTTTAAGCCCCTGGATCTGATGTGGTTGATGCATTTCACAACAACAGACATCACGTTGTCACACTTCAGGCATTTGCTGCAAAGGGCCTGCTGATGGATAATGCAGTGCAGAGTAATAGCCTCTTCTACACCCTCCTCCTCAAGTTTTCTCTGAACAAGTGCCACCAGTCCATTTTTCCTCCCTGTCATTGATGGCACTCATTGACGGCACTATTCCATGGCAAACTGGCATTCTCAATGGCATCACACAGCTGGCAAGATATCTCAGGAGCGGTGGTCTGGCCATGCATTGGAATTACTCTGAGCAACTCCTCTGTCACTTCAAAATTGCGATCAATACCACGGACGTAAATTGTGAGCTGAGCAGTGTCAGTTATGTCTGTGCTCTCATCAAGAGCAACTGAATATGCATCAAAACATCTGACTTTCTCACACAGTTGATGATAAATATCACTTGACTGGTCAGAAATGCGCTCTGCCACTGTGTTGGCAGAAAGGCTGATGTTGCTGAACTGACTTTTCTTTTCTGGACAAACTATACTTGCAGCCTGTAATATGCATTTTTTTACAAACTTGCCCTTTGTGAATGGTTTTCCCGCCTTAGCAATCATCTCACTAACCATATAGCTAGCTTCGACTGCTGCAGCATTCTCTTTGGTTGCTTTCTTGAAGAAATCTTGTTGCCTCACTAGACATGTTTTAAGGCTGGCAACCTGGTTGGCTCTCTCACCCCCCCTGATATTTTGCACATTCCTCAGCATGTTTAGTTGAATAATGACATTTCAGGTTGTATTCCTTGTGCACTGCAACTTTTTCAGTGCAAATAAGGCATGTCGGGATGCCCCTGTGCTCAACAAAGAAATACTGCGTCTCCCACCTTTGCTGAAATTGTCTGTGCTCGTCACCTATCTTTCTCTTCACTGCAGGCTTTGGCTTTGACAAAGACATGATGAGGGTGTGACAAAATTTAGTTTATTCCACTTGGCGTCGCTCTTGTTCCACGTTTCATAGAAGTGTTTAGCCAGCTAGTGACGCATGGAGAACATCTTGATGCGTGATGTCATTTCCACTTCTACTTGTCACAACAGCGCAGCAGATGACGAACAGCCCGGTAGCAGTCGCCTTTCTCTGCATTTGATCGTAGCATTTGTTGATGGTAGAAAGTACCAGAATGGTAACCGTAAAAAAAAGGCAACTGCTACCAGACTGTTTGTCATCTGCCACACTGTTGTTACAAGCATAGTGTGCATGAAGTCAGTGTAGCTTAGCCTAGCACCGAATGTCAGCCATAATGAGGAATGGCGGGCAGGACTTCCTTCAGAGGTCCATTCCCCCTGTGGGCCGCACTAATATTATACTTTCATATCACGGTGGGGGCCACAGGATATCGTCCTGTGGGCCGCAGTTGGCCCGTGGGCCGCGAGAATGAGACCTCTGGTTTAGAAACTTTAAAATGGTCTTCCCCAACCTGATGCCCTCCAGAAACGTTAGATCTCTAATATGGTGGCTGGGAAATCCCAAAATATCTGGTACATTTGTTTGTATGTATGCATTTGGAAAATCTATTCCAGCACTTATTAAATTCTTCAGCATTGTTCTTAAATTATTTTTTCACTTTCCCTGATTTGTAATTACTTTCAAACATAATGCTAGTTTTAATGCTATCTATTTTTGAAAAGTATGCCATAAATTGCCTTAGGACTTGTTATGAATGTTTTATAAATAATTAACACACGTATATGAAAAGAAATATTTGTTGACTATTATACTTGATATCTTTATAATATGATATATCCCAATTTAACACACTTGGGGGAAACAGTGGTGGTATGATTAGCACTAAAATTGCTATGAGGTCAAGAAAGAAGATAATCAATTGCCAATATGCAAGCTATCACTAACTTTTAGTGCAAGATCAATAAAGTCAAAGTGGCTGAGATAAATTGTGCTCAGTGAAATCAGCAGAAAAATTCATGCAGACAGATTTTTCATTTCTTCCTGGGAATTACAGAGGGAGGGGAATCCTTGGGAAGTTCTTTAATTGGGGGCGGCTGAAATATAACTTGTCTCCTGTTATTAATCTTACCCAGAAAAATAGACATTGGAGCGGTTCAGGAAGGAAGCTTTGTTAATTCAGATACCCAAGAGATGACTAACCTCATATTCTGAGAATGCATTTTCAAGAATAGAACTTCCTGTGTAGCAAAGGCATTGTGTCTGAAAATGGATAGAAAGGATTTTTTTTTAAAAAAAAAAGGTTATGGAGAACAATGAAAGAAGTGGTATGGTGCATTTTCTATTTTTTATCACAGTTAAATAACAAAGTTACTCAAAACATTCTAGGTGGGGATCAATTTTCATTTTATCTCTGGGGTGACAGTGGGCCGAGTGATAATAACTGTCCCAAGTCACACAGCATGTTTTAGCTGATATTTTTACAAGACTAAGCTTGTGTTATCATAACTATAATAATTTGTCATGGTCAACCCAAATCCATTACAATGTTATCTTCAAGATTTTATGTGTTACGGCTTCCTGTTAAGTGTAATTGTGAGATCCCCAGTCACTGTCCCTTGTGTACTAAAGCTTATGTGCTCCATTCTCCTAGACAGAGTTATCAGGTATGAGGTGCAAAGTCCAGTCAACTACTTCATGATAGCAAAACTTTAAAAAGTTTTCTGTGTATATTTGCTGCTATCTGGTGGTTGTCCACATTTTTGCAGCCCTGTTGAGAATAATTTCTTGGATTTTGGTATTCTTCAAGATCTCTCTTTCATGATAAGAAAACTATGCTGAGCTGTACTGGCAGTAAACCTCTCTCCTCCCATGAAATTGTTGCAGGAAAAAGACCACATCTCTTCAGGCCCTCTGCCATATTTAACAGGAAGCAATTATTTGTCTGTTTTTGACAGGCTGATATATCATCCTCAAAACAAATCACCATAAATCATCCTCACAAAACAGATGATATAGTTCCTGTAACTCAGAGAAATGAATGCTAAAAAAAGAAATGCAATAAATTTACAGCATCTCCAAACATTGTCACCAAACAATGCTGGTCCACAAAAAAAAACCTATTTTAAGCAAAATAGAAATTTACTAGTATTTATATTTTAGTACATTTGCATAAGGTATCTTATGTAGATCCTCAATCTGTTTATTGCAAGTTACTACTAAGTAAAATTTCACCTGGTTGGGATCTGTTTATATAAGTGAAGTACCTCCTCAAGATTCCCCTTCTATTTTATTCAGAATGAAGTTTAGATAATTTATAGTATTCCTAAATTATTAACCAGCATAAGTCACATTTCAAATGCAATATGAATCCAAAAACGTTTTTAGAAGCCACTCAAAAGAAGAAACGTAGCATCTTGCTTTAAAAGGGGTAGTTAGGGTTAGGTTAGTTTACTTATTCTGTCATCTGCTTTATTTCAATTAGAATAGAGCTGGAAGGGACCTTGGAGGTCTTCTAGTCCAACCCTCTGCTCAAGCAGGAGTCCCTATATCATTTCAGACAGTCTTTTCTTAAAAATCTCCAGTGATGAAGCACACAAAACTTCTTGAAGGCAAGCAGTTCTCACTGTTAGGAAGCTTCTCAGTTCGAGGTTGCTTCTCTCCTTGACTAGTTTCCATCCATTGTTTCTTGTCTTGCCTTTGGTGCTTTGCGAAATAAGTTGACGCCTTCTTCTTTGTGGCATCCCCTCAAATACTGGAATACTGCTATCATGTCACTCCTCCTTTTCTCTAGACTGGCTACACCCAAGTCCTGCAACCGTTCTTCATATGTTTTTGTCTCCAAGTCCTTCATCATCTTAGTTGTTGTTCTTTGCATTTTTTCCAAAGTCTCAACATCTTTTTTGTAATGTGGTAATCAAAACTGGATACAGTATTCCAGGTATGGTCTTACTAAGGATTTATAAAGCATACTAATGCTTCAAATGATTTTGATTCCATTCAATTAGAATGCAGTATTACAGGCTAGTTCTGCTGATTGCCAGGAGTTCGATTCTGAGTGGCTCAAAGCTGACTTAGCCTTCCATCCTTTTGAGGTCAATAAAATGAAGACCCAATATGCTGACTCTATAAACTGCTTAGAGAGAGTTGTAGTGGTATATAAGTCTAAGTGCTGTTGCTATTACATCTGGTCACAAGCAGAAGTTTTGTAGAGGCTGCAGGATGACGTGCAAATAAGTCTAACACTCCATCTCTCTGCCCTTTGATTCTCAATCTAGAGCCATTGCTGCTATTAGGAACTTAGAGGATCTATTCTAAGCTATTCTACTCTGTTATGTTTATTTTGGAGATTTTTCATCAATTTTATTAGATTTGCCTGCCAGTGTATGTTGGACTATTTACTGGAGTGTTTATTGGATTGAAGGGACCTCTGGTTGTGTTCTGTGGGGGAGTGAAGTTGTGTATGTAGGTTTATATGGTGGCATCTACTATCCCAGGTTTACAGGGGCTAGCAAAAGGATCACTGAATGTCTGAATGGGTAATGGTTTTTGAAATTAGATAGCCTTATACTGTCTTGCAGCTGCTGTTAAGTGGAAGCAGATTGAGAACAATGCAGTCTGATAGTTGGCCTAGAATATGTTGTTGCTGAAGGTGGATGAGCATTGTTAATTAACTGGTAGGTGGTCCCTGGTTCCTGGGAGATAATCAGTGAGGTGTGGGAAGGGAGATGGAGAGAGGGCAGACACCAACATCCCAGCTGCTATGGGCAGAGAAGACATGATAGGAATTTGGGGGTGGGATTATCATGGGAAAGGTGAAACCAATGGTTGAAATTGATTGGGCCTTCCAGATACTAGCATTCAGCCTCCGTGCCAAATCTCCGAAGCTTCCAAAGCTTGTGCCTCTAGCTGCAATTATTAAATGCCATGTTATTTAAACCTGCTCTCATCCATTCTTATGATGGGTGAGGTGATTGATCTGGCACGTATTACTAAGACCTAAATAGGTGTAAACCAGGGACGTGATGGCTCAGTGGCTAAAGACGCTGAGCTTGTCAATCAGAAAGGTCAGCAATTTGGTGATTCAAATCCCTAGCACCACATATGGAGTGAGCTCCCATTACTTGTCCCAGCTTTTGCAAACCTAGCAGTTGGAAAGCATGTAAAAATGCAACTAGAAAAATAGGGACCATTTTGGTGGGAAGGTAGCAGCATTCTGTGCGTGTTCGGCATTTAGTCATGCTGGCCACATGACCACAGAGATGTCTTCAGACATCGCTGGCTTTTTGGCTTTGTAACGAAGATGAGCACCGCCCCCTGGAGCCTGAAATAACTAGCACGAAGAGGTGGTTTTATCTGATTTGAAAGATAAGGATGTGCATTCCATCTTCAAGAAGCCATTGCTGTATCTAATGATGCTAGACAATTTTTATCCAAACTTCTCTCTTTAGTTTTTGAGAAGGTTGCACCTTCAGAGACCTCTGAAGGAAATAGATTATCTCAATCTTTCTCAGTCAGATTTCAGATCAGGATATTGTATCAAAGCATATCCATCATACTTATGAATGAACAATGGTGTAACCAACATAGTGGTTAAACAATTGTCCTAGTTCTTCTTGGTCTCTCAGCAGTTTTTGTTATCATGGATCATGGTATCCGTCTGGATTGTCTGAGTAAACGGTGAATGGATGGCACACTCTTGCAATGGTTTTTCTCCTTTCTTTGTAGCTAGTTCTAATCAGTGTTGATGGGGAAGAAAATAATTGGAATATCCTTCATATGTGAGATCTTACAGGACTTAACACTCTTGGTCCTTCTATTTAACTTTTACATGAAGTTACTGGACTAGGCCATCTATTGCCACAGGATCAAGTGATGTCAGCCTTTGGAGTCAGTCCAAACAGGAAACAGATTCCACAAAGGGGAATGGAACTCTCCATTATTGTTGCATGGTATATGAGCAGAATATTAAAGCCTAGAAAATTTCTCTCTCCTCCAATCCAGAGAATCAGGTCAGCGCAATCTCAAGTTTCTTTCTCACTTTTTTGTTTCAGAGCTAAGCTTTGCTTACAATATATAACTGCCCTTGGATTTCTTTCTCAAGGTTGCCTTGATGCTCCTGCATAAATATCAGTTGTACATCTGATGTGATTGAGGTTTTGTGCCAATGCATAAGAGCTATTGGGATCTGGATGGGAAAAATTAGTGAATTTTCTATCTGTGCAGTAGCTTTTCCCCAGACAGAACTGGTGCTCAATTTGAGCTCCTGCTCAAACAGCAGGTGACAAATGTGCGAATTGCACCTTTGCTTAAACTGGGAATTCCTTCGCACTATCATTCATTCCTTGGTGACCTTCTGCCTGCCTTATTACAGTGTATTGTACATGGGGCTGCCCATTAAGACCACCTGAAAGCCATACTGATCCAGAATAGGTTGGCATGGGCAGTTATGGATATACATCCTGCTGTGTTAGCCACATTGATTACCAGTAAGCTTCCAGTGCAATATGAACAGCTGTTTGTGATTTATAAAGCCCCTTATGTCATGGGGTCTGGCTATTTGAAGGATTTCTTTTCTCCCAATGATACTGCCCATGCAGGTAAGATTTGGGAGCATTGGTATGCTTATATGCCATCATTAATGCAATGTCATCTGATGACACCCAGCCCAGCATGCTTTCTCTGAAATATAAGAGCACATATATCCCAAAGGTGCTTTTTCTAAAGGCAACTGGACATTGGAAGTATGTGCACAAAGTAAGAGCATATACTTAAAAAACAAACAAACCCCAGGCATTGATAGTAAGGGGATGACTGCCTGATTGATTGAATATTATAGCTGGTATTTTCTGCTCCAAATGGTGTAAAACAGAGGGGGGGGAATCAACATTAACTGTGATCTATAGCATTAGAGACAGTAGCAGTGAAGAACTAATTTAATCACTGTATTCATCCAGATGGTGTCAATTTCAACAGTTATTTCTTTTTCCCCCCAGTTTTTTAAAATAAAGGATGTTATTTTAAATGCTGTTCTTAACAAAAGAGTGTCTAGAACAATAATATTGAACCCTTTAGGCTTGGTGTGTCAAAAATTCGGAAAATGCCTAACTTGATTCTGTAGTCACACTTCCCCACCCACCACCCCAACTTCTCTCTCCTTCCACTAGGTCCCTCTGAACAATAGCACTCTGACACTTGGCAGCAGCACAGTGGTTAGATGGAGGGTCTTCAAACTTGGCAAGCTTAAGATTTGTGGACTTCAACTCCCAGAATTCCTGAGCTAACATGACTAGAGGAGGAATTCTGGGAGTTGAAGTCCACAAGTCTTAAAGCTGTCAAGTTTGAAGACTCCTGGGTTAGACCCAAGCCTCAACTTCACCCTGGTGCCACTGCTGCCTGTCAAAAAGGCCATCATGTGTCATTCCCCAAGGTGTGCAAGCCTTTGGGAATGGTACAATTGCCTCCATGGCCCATTGTTCTCCAAAATCTTCCTTGCACCGCTCACTTTCAGGTGATGTTTACAGACATCTATGGCCCACTCAAGGTTGCATGAGAAATCATGAGGCCTTCAGAGAATGCTCTTCTGCGTTGTAATCAGCTTCTGAAAGCTATGCAGAAGCACATCATATTCTCATGAGTTTATCAGAGGCCTAGGAGGCTGTGTGAGAACATAGCCCTTTTGTGCAATTTCTAGAGAGTCCTTAGGTCACGCGAGAGCACACACTATTCCTGTGCAGCCTTTGCAGACTCTGGAAATTGTAAGCTTTTGAAAATACGTTAATCGTTGTTGAGTACTGATAAAAATAGGTGTTTAAAGCAAAATGTTGTGCCATGTCACCTTTGACACATACATCATAGGTTTGCCAATACTGCTCTAAGAGTTTATTAAAATGTGAGCTTTTGTGATTTTTCTTAATCACTATGGATAAATTACTGCCTCTGAAGAACTCCTGTGTAACTGTCTCCCACAAATATTTTCCCCTTACTTTGTACTGTTGCTGTGATTACAAGTGTCCTGGGAAGAATAGCAGGAAATATTTTCTTTGCACATTCTGCCCTAACACAATGAAGGTGGGTTTGTTTGGGTACATGTGCTCAGGTGTGCAATTCCTCAAAACTGCATCTGGCACTATGTGATGTCTTCAGGACAAAAAAGACATTTCCTTATAGATGTTTGAAGATATGTATAACTCCCATGATACCTTTGTCCGTGTTCTTCATTTTTTAAAATAAATTACATTATTTCCTGGATTTCATAGCTCTTACAAAGAATTTCATGCATGTTAGTGCCAATAAATACTTTGGTATATAGCAGCAGCAATTACATCTTGTATGCCTGACTCACAAAGACAAAACTGCAAATTTTGCTGCGATTGCACCTTTGTGCAATTGCTATAAGCTGATCTGAGTGAGAAACATACATTAGAAGAGTGGGGTAAACTCAATCCATAAATAAACAAAGGAACAGCTGTACTGCATTTTCTTTGAGCTGATCAAATGGTTATATTGATCCCTTCACATTCTATATGCTAGCTCAGCAGATTTCAAATGAATTTCTCCATGCTCTGTGGAACTTACATTATCAGAAGCAACTCTACTACTAGAGCCAGTTTTGTGTTGTTAAGAAAAATAGACTTGAAATCAGGAGATCAGAAGGTCTTACCATGCCTTGGGCACAAGGGTAGTTGGGTGACTACGGGCTGGTCAGTCTCAACCTTAGGAAAGAAGCAAAGGCAAACCACTTCTGAAAAACTTTGCCCAAAAAACTACAGGGATTTGTCCAGGCAGCTTTTGAGAATTGAATGCAATTGAACAGAAGACAGAAAATTCTACTAATAGAATAATCACATGGACAGAGAAACAAGATGGCTGACCATTTGTTTTATGCTGGGAGATGTAGAATCACCACTCTTGCTATGATATTGTAGTAGCAATTCTATGCCTGTCCAACTTAAAATCATCATAGATATCCCACCACCGCCACCTTATTATAGATGTTTGCAATGCCCAGTAAGATAAAGAAGAGACCATCTTTGGAATGCCTGTCATATAAGTATGATTATTATCAATGTTTAAGGTTATGGAAGTACTTTAAGAATTCTTTAGTAGTCATCTGGTAAGAGAACTGACACTAGTTTACATTACAGCTGTGTGATTGTTGTCTACACTTAGTAGTTAAATAAGCAATGATTTAAAAAACCATTGCAGGGTTAATTTTTGTCATAGTCACGAGACTTCTCTCCCACTTTGGGGGTTCCAAAATCTATTGATAGTTGAGTTTTATTAATAGGCTTGATATGGTTGTTTCTAATATGAAGGATGTTGGCAGCCTTGGAAGCCATCTTTTACTTGAAAGTTTCGAGGCTGCCACATTTAGTGCCTGGGAATTTGGGCGGGGGGATTTCATAGTGAGGTAGAAGATTAGAATCAACAACATTATTTCTCAGAGAGTCGAGGACATGTTAACCTGCACCTGGAGAGGAGCGTCTGGAAGAATGTCTCCAGTTGGAATGATGATTTGATTGGGCCATGTGATGGACTGGTGGATGCAGGGGTTGGATCTTTTAATTTCTTTTGAGAAGGGAAAAACCGGAGCTCTCAGATTTGGGTTTTCCCAGATGTGCCAGTATGACAATTCTAATAAAATGGAACTTTGAGGAAATGCTTGTCTCAGAATTTATTGGTTTGGAGTTGGCTAGTTGGAATGCTGACAGATGTTCCATCCAAGCAGAAATATTCAGTTATTTTTGAGGTCTTTGGCAAACTGGATATATCACACACACACACACACACACACACACACACACACACACTTCAGAGAAATTCCACTGGCAGTAAGTGTGTATTTGAAGAAAGAAGATGATTGACTGTAAACATTTTGAGAAAGGAAGAAGAGCCCATAGAATGGGCTTATTATTTAGTGACTATTGGAAAAGGGAGAAAAAGAAGTGTTTTTGTAATTATGTCAGAACACCAGAGAAATGTCAAAACCCACAATTTTCTATAGTCCTCTTAAGAGGATATTTTTTGTTCTGTATTAACATTCTTGAAGACTCGCATTCAGATTGGTCCACCCGGACCACAACATGATTGGCTGACTGAACTCCTGTGATTGGAGCGCTAAGAATCTACCGCGATTGGCCGAGCCGATCGCGGGAGATTCAAAGCGCTGCCATTGGCCGCCGAGCCGCCGGCCGGCTGTATAAAGCCAAGCGGCTCGCAAGCCTATTCTGTTCCATTCCTACACTCACAATAAAGAGCTGAATGTTCACTTCTGAGTCTCGCCTCTCAATGCGAACCGATCTACCCGACATAACACTGGCGACGAGGATGGGATTGTGAGGTGAGGAACCAACCAGCACGTGGCAAACGGCACGCAACGACCCACAAGATGGCCAGCAGCACCCCGCCACCCGCTCCGTTCGACCCAGCCACCGAGGACTGGGAATCGTACACCGATTGCTTCCAGATGTTCCTGGAATGCAGCAATCTCAAGGATGCCAACGGGCAGAGAAAACGGGCCGTGTTCCTGACGCACTGTGGCCCCGTGGTATTCAAGATGGCCAAGGCGCTGGCAAAGCCCGCCGACGTAAAAGAAATGGACTGGGCTGACCTCGAGCCCATCTTGCGCTGCCATTATGCCCCTGCCGTGCCCATACTCATCCGTAGGCACGACTTCTACTGGCGAAACCAGCGCGAGAGCGAAACCATAGGTGATTTTGTGGCCCAGCTAAGGGGGTCTATGCGGGTTTGCCGACCTGGACGAGGCACTACATGACCGAGTCATCCTCGGACCCAGAGACCCCATACTGCAGAGCCGGCTGATGGCCAAGGGCGACATCTCCCTCGCCGACGCCCTCGCCGAGGCAACTGCAGCCGAGGCCACCCGCCAATCGGCAGCCCGGATGCGGCAGGCGAACACAACTGAACGACCGCCAAGCAATGAAGCGAACCCGGCACCAGCAAGGCCCGGAGAAGCCAGCCGCCAAGAAACAACCACACATCACGGCGACATCGACCCCCAATCTGACACCGATGACGAGGAAGAGGAGATCCAACGGCTACAGGCTGAGCGCGACCGGCTGGACTGGAGGGGACGTAAGTCGGGATTCCATTGCGCTGGCTGCGACGGCGACCACCCCCGCTCTGAATGCCGTTTCCTCGACGCCATCTGCCGGCATTGCGAGAAGCGGGGGCACATCGCCAAGGTGTGCTGGAACAAGAAAAACTACAGCCCACAACGACGAGGCAGCAGCCCCCGATGACAAGACGGCACCCCCCCAGAAACCGAGACCGCCAAACCGAGAGCCGATGGAGCCGCGACGGTCGCAACAGACGACTCAGCAAAGCACAGTGGCACGAAGAAACCCACCAGACGGTCGTCATCGGCCACTCATCGACCATGGACGCCCAAAAAGTACACGTGGAGGTGAGCATTGAAGACCAGCCCTGCGAGATGGAAGTGGACTCCGGGTCCTACCTCTCCATGGTCTCTTGGCGCACAATCAAGCGCCTAGTGCCAACCATCCGCCGCCACGAGCCAGACAACCAAAAACTAATCCTGAAGGACTACCAGGAAACCGCATCCCTGTGGCCGGCATCGGACACTTTAAAGTCACCTTCAAAAACCACACCGAGGTATTGCCACTCACAGTCGTAGACAAAGACCGCCCCAGCTTGCTTGGCCTGCAATGGTTCTCCCTGCTGGGAATAGAAGTGATGGGCATCCACCACACAGACGAGGCTGACTGGGAAGCGACGCTCGTGAGGGACTTCCAGGAGGTCTTCGACAACTCTCTAGGCAAGTACCGAGGGGCCCCTATCTCCTTCAACCTTAACCCTAACGTCGCCCTGATCCGCCTCAAACCGCGGCGTGTGCCATTCGCTCTCAAACCGAAAATCGACGAGCAACTAGACAAGCTCATCGCGCAAGGGGTTTTAGAGCCAATTGACCATGCCCGCTGGGAAATGCCCATAGTCACCCCCATCAAACCTGATGGCTCCATAAGAATCTGCGGTGACTATAAGGCCACCCTCAACCACGCGCTACAGCAAAGCGCCTACCCCATCCCAGTAGTACAGCACCTTCTGCACTCACTGGGGGGAGGCGGGGTCTTCGCAAAACTCAACCTGGCGCAAGCCTACCAGCAACTGCCGGTCGATGCCGAGACAGCCGAAGCGCAAACGATTGTCACACACCAGGGGGGCCTTCTGATGCAACCGACTCCAATTCGAAGTCAGCGTCGCCCCAGGAGTCTTCCAAAGACTCATGGAAAGACTTCTCCAGGGAATAAAAGGAGTGGTCCCCTACTTTGATGACGTGCTGGTCGCAGCCGCCAACAAGGAACAATTGGAAACCCGTTTAAGGGCGGTGCTGAAAAAATTCAAAGACGCCGGCCTTAAAGTAAAAAAAAACAAATGCCAATTCTACACCAAGAGGGTCGAATTCCTGGGGTACCTCCTAGACCGGCATGGAATCCACCCAACTGGAAAGAAACTCAGAGCCATCAAGAAAGCCCCCACACCGACAAACAAGGCGGAACTACAGGCGTTCTTGGGACTGCTTAACTTTTACAATGTTTTCCTACCCCAGAAGGCGACTGTGGCGGAACCCCTGCACTGGCTACTCGATAAAGCAGCCACCTGGACCTGGGGGAAGTGGGAGGAGACTGCATTCCAACAGACAAAAAACCTGCTAACATCAGACGCAGTCCTGATCCAGTATAGCGAGACCCTGCCGCTAACGGTAACATGCGACGCGTCGCCCTTCGGCATCGGAGCAGTCCTCAGTCACACCCTACCCAACGGGAAGGAAGTACCCATCGCCTTCTTCTCGAGAACGCTGACCAGACTGGAGAGAAATTACAGCCAGCTGGACAAAGAAGCCCTCGCCATCGTCTCCGGAGTGAAAAGGTTCCACAAGTACCTTTACGGTAGGACCTTTTCAATCATTACGGACCGCAAACCCTTACTCGGAATACTGGCAGGGAACAGGGCCACCCCAAACATCCTGTCACCCTGGATGACAAGGTGGTCCGAGTTCCTTGCCGCTTACTCGTATGAACTGTCACACCGGCCCGGCAAGAATATCCCGCACGCAGACGCACTAAGCCGGTCACCCCTACCAGACTTAAACAATGACCCAGCGCCCACAACAACGACCCTGCAAATAGAGACTCTACCCAGCCTGCTCTTAACCGCGCCAGACATTGCCTGAGAAACAAATAAAGACAAACAGCTGGCGCGGGTATTGAGCTGGGTAGAGTGGGGGTGGCCGGAAAATGAGGGCAGCGAACAGTTCAAAGCCTTCAGGAACCGGCAAACCGAGCTGTTCACACAAAAAGGGTGCAAACTCTGGGGAGACCGGGTAGTTATACCAGAGACACTACAGAAAAGGGTACTGGCAATGCTACACGAAGGGCACCCAGGCGTTGTCAAGATGAAAGCCCTGGCCAGAAGTTACGCTTGGTGGCCAGGGATGGACAAGCAAATCGAGACATGGGTCGCCGGGTGCAACAGGTGCCAAGAGACGAGATCCATCCCCCCACCGCTCCAGTCCTGGAATGGGAAACCCCCAGAGGACCGTGGTCGCGAATACACATAGACTTCGCTGGGCCGACCAAGGGGCATACATTCCTCATCACCGTGGACGCCTACTCCAACTGGCTGGAGGTAAGCACCATGAGGACAACAACAACAGAAGTGGTCATCGATAAGCTTAACAGACTCTTTGCGACACATGGGTTGCCAGATGTCGTAGTGTCGGATAATGGCCCGCAGTTCACGGCACTGGCATTTGAAAGATACCTGGCTGAGCGGCGCATCAGACACGCCCTAACCTCAACGGCTCACCCGGCAGCGAATGGATGGGCGGAACGGATGGTCCAATACACAAAGAAAACCATCCAGAAAATTGAAACTGGTGACATTCAAGAAAAGATAAACAGAATGCTACTCATACAGCATATTACACCCAGCACGACCACAAACAAAAGCCCAGCAGAACTACTGATGGGCAGGAAATTGAGGTCCCCGCTGGACCGGCCACACCCCAACTACAACCCAGAGAAACCCCCAGATTCCTCCAGCCGGCACCGGGCATTCAACATTGGGGACACAGTCTACGAAAAGAACTTCATGGGAGACCCACTCTGGGTACCTGCGCAAATAACACAGGTAACCGGCCCCCGGTCATACAGATTCCAAACAACGGATGGAAGAAGCTGGAAGCGGCACATCGACCACCTACGGTCCAGGCTAGCCACCAACACCCCCGACGTCTCGACAACAACAACCACAGAAGGCAGAGAGGGAGGGGGAGCCACAACAACCAAGCAGGGAAACGACAAAAGGCCGGAAACGCCAGCGGTACACCCCCAAACGCAAGCCGAACACCCCCCACCAAAAGATAGCAATGTCCAAATAAACCAACCATACTCACCAGCAGACCTCGAGCTGTCGCAGACAGGAGCTTCACCTGGAAGGTACAGCCAAGCCAGCTCAACCAGCCCAGAAAGACCAGGCAGGAGCAACAGGAACTGCAGCTCGACCGACCCAGGTAGTCCGGGCGGGAGCTGCAGCGACAGGACCGACTCACCCTTCCAGGTAGTTCCATCAGAAGGGTTGAGAGTGACGTGGAGCCCATCCAAACCGGCCAACGATCACACACAGACTGAGCCGCGCAGGTCAACCAGGCAGGTACGGAGCCCCGCCTACCTGCGCGACTACGTCACCACGCTGCGTTGGACGAAACCATGAGGGAAGGGGTGTTGTGTATTAACATTCTTGAAGACTCGCATTCCGATTGGTCCACCCGGACCGCAACGTGATTGGCTGACTGAACTCCTGTGATTGGAGAGCTAAGAATCTACCGCGATTGGCCGAGCCGATTGCAGGAGATTCAAAGCGCTGCCATTGGCCGCCGAGCCGCCGGCCGGCTGTATAAAGCCAAGCGGCTCGCAAGCCTATTCTGTTCCATTCCTACACTCACAATAAAGAGCTGAATGTTCACTTCCGAGTCTCGCCTCTCAATGCAAACCGATCTACCAGACATAACATTTTTAGTAAAATGACAGATACAAAATAGACATCTGTGCTGGATACCTCTTAATGTTTGTCCTATTCAGTAAGAAAAGCTCAATGTTAATGCACTTTAAAATGACATTGCTGCTGGATATCACCTTCACTTTTCAGTCTATCCCAGAAGTCTTTGATAAGATCATATACCATATATTTTGCTGTGTTTGTAAGATGCATCATGACCACCAAGCGGAGTTTCTGCCCATAACCCTACATTATCTGAAGCAACCTGTTCAAGGAGCCATAGTTAAAGTGTATAAGGTTGCCCTACTCTGTTCTGTGTGTCAAGGTAGGCACAAGAAATGATGCATTGCTATGGAGCTATGGGCCATTATCATCAATTATGCTACGAAAACAGATCTTGTATTTGATATCAAAATAAAATCAATAAGTATAAAGCATATATAGAAAGAAGTTACCTCTTCTAAATAATTCATTTTCAGCTGCTTATGAAGTGTTAATAAAATGGGAATTGATTATATCCTACGTGAAAGGATATTCTGTAAAGCAGGTAGAGCAACAGAGCAGTGCCTATGAGTCACCATCCCATTTATTCTCTGAAAGAGAGGGACCGTTAAAGGATGCTGCTGAGACATTTGCATTTGAAGTATCAGGACTTGTTAAAAAAAATACCACAAAGTCAAGCTATGTAGGGTTTTAAAGGTTAAAACCAGCTTTTTGAATTGCATGGAGAACATTGGGGGCTCAGTGCCAAGCTTGGTCACAGGGATAAAGAATTCATGTGGTGCATACTATAATAGGCAGGTCACCATATTCTACATTAGTTAAAGCTTTGGGGCATCTTTCAATGGCAGGCCTATGTACAGGGCTTGCAATAATCAAGATGGAAAATTAGCAGGGCATGATGCATTGTTGTGAGGTTCTCACACTCCATGTAAAAATGTTTTACAAACCAAAACTACCATAGGTGAAGGCTCTATCACCTTATCCTGCATCTATCCATCCAATTGTATCCATCCCTAAGGTATGAGCCTGGTTCTTCTTGGGTGGTGCTCTACTGTCAAAGGATAACACCAAATATATCAGAAACCTAAAATAATAAGAAATCTATTTGGCCTGGTTTCAGCATCAGCTTGTTTTGTCCATTCAGATCCTCAATAACCCCAGGCCACCTTAAATAAGGCTGTTGGCCAAAATTTGATAGCTGCCAGTGGAATAAGAGGAGATATAATGAAAAATTTCCCCTAATCATAGTACAGCATTGAACTTGAGTTTGTAGTCTGGTCAGTTTCACTTTTCACTTTAACTGTTCTCTAATCATATCTTACGACACCCCCTCAATTCGCTCCTCATAAATAAATACACCAATTGCAATTTAATTATTTGATTTCAAAATTTCTTGTCAGTCCAGATTTTTCTCTATAGTTTCCTGAACATTTGTATAAAATATATTTTGGAAAACTACAAACCAAATATTTCTATTAATAAAGAAAAAGTATGATGACTGTATATTAGAATGGGTGTTTTTTAAAAATATTGTTTGTGTGTGGCAAAATGTATTAGGCAAAAATATAAAAATGCATTACCAGCTATTGAGAAGAAATAAAAATTAATCAAACCCATAAACTTTCCTGAATGAAATGGAAGACTTTGTGTCATGGTCCTTTAGCAGTAGATCAGCAGTAAATCATTAATCTCTTGTTTCTTGAAGCCTACTCCTTCACTAGAATTTGAAGAAATGTCAGAGACAGGGCTAAGTTAGAAAAGGCAAAGTTATTGCTAATTTTATATAAAAATGAAACCATACAAAAAAGTTAATTGCCTACAACTAGTGACTCCTATATCCATAATGGTTTAAACTTGCTTTTTTTTCTCCAACCCTTCCAGTTAATTAATGGATTCTTGGCAAGGTGTTTTGAATTCTTGAAGTTGGGTGGTTATTATGTGTTTACATAACTCCCATCTCTGCCTAAAAATGTTGGCTTCCTCCTCTTCAGACACAGGAAATAGTGTTTCTGTAGAAGTAATAAGACACAAAATCTGTGTTTATGGCCTGCATATATAGTCACAAGGCAAAATTTGCAAAGATAGTAATATTTTTTCTAAATATGGACAAATTACAGTATTAATTTATAAATGGTATAGCAAGATAGGAGAAAAAAGTAATTTTCTACTGAAGGCATTCTTAAACTGACATTGTTCTACTGACCTTACCTTCAACTTCAACCTTTACTTTCATATTCAGGTAAATTATATTAGAATGCTGGCTCCCTCTGCTAAGAAATGGAGATGAGCCCCTTAGACTCAGACACAACTGGACAGGGTTTACCTTTTTTACAATGTATTATTTTTTCCAACTTATTCTGTCCTCTCCTAATATTTTTTTCACAATTAGTCATTACCGGAATCACTTGTGTAGTCATGTTTATATTATCAGGATTTTGGATATAAGTATTATTCATTTTCATATGCATATCATTTAAGAAACAGGTGAGAAGTAATGGAATATATTTGCTTCTTTGAAATAATACTTAGTTAATATTAATTTTCATTGATGTGCACTTAGGAAATCTTAGTTGAAAATACTATGCTTTAAATTAACACATGGCTAGAAGATTGAATAATAAGGAAGAACTAGAGGTCTCTGAAGAAAGAAAGAAAGAAAGAAAGAAAGAAAGAAAAAAAGAAAGAAAGAAAGAAAGAAAGAAAGATTGGAAAGCTATGCATTTTTATGTATTAGCACACTAACGTTTTTTCTAGTTTACTGAAGAAAAACTGCTTTTTAATTACCATATTTCAGTAATGCAGCTGTGTTTTATATAACCTTTTAGCAGACAATTGAGAACAAAGCATACAATTAAGATTTCCGGTAATTTTCTGAAGTGCCATGGCCTTGTGTAATCTTATTTCATGACTCCATGAGCTCTGCTGGTATTCTAAATGCTACAATACCATTTTTGGATGACTGAGATTCAGAACATGTACTCCTACCCATCATCACAATGTCATAGCTTCACCTTGTTTCCCTGAGTTCCTGAACTAAAATTATTAACTTCCATGTAGCTCTACAAATTGTTTCACTATTAACTTCCATGTAGCTCTATAAATTGTTTCACTATTAAGATGCTTCTCTTAAACTTCACCAAAGAAGAGATCTCCTGTAGAATTCTTCCAAATTTTCCCAGAAGTTGTCTTATTCCAGAGTTCTAAAATAGCTGTGTTTTAGAGATGTACAATATAGTTGGCAACTGGGCTTACTATTTCAAGGTTTTGTCTTCCATTACCAGCACTGTCATCTTGCAATACATTTATCTTGTAATAGAGTAAGATAGGGTAGGTTGGCTTATTTTATTTTAATTTAGTTTAACACAATGGTCATTAACCAGTGGGCGAGGGACCACTGGTAGTCCATGAAAAAAAATTGGTGGTCCACAGAGAAATGTCACCCTCAAAGCATCTCCCAAAGAAATTAATCCAGGCTACATGGGAACACAAGGCTGCAACGCCCACATGGCCCACGGGAACACAAGGCTTACGTCGCTTGCATTGCAAACAACATGAGGTAGTGAAGGGAGGGGAAAAGGCAGAGGGGGGTGATTTGCCTCAATCGTCCCATACCTCACCTGGCCGTCGGGCTGCTTCTTTCCGCTTCTTTCTTCTGCTGCTTTTGGCTGCACGCAAGGAAAGCAGCAAAAATCTTTCTTTCTCTCTCCCAAACTCCATCAAAAATGAGTCTTTGGTACCCTGCAAGGCATCCTGCTCCAAGAGGCTGTGCCAGCATGACAAGTCTCACAAAGACTCATTTCTGGCAGAATTTGGGGGAGAGAAAGAAAGACTTCTGCTGCTTCTGCTGTTTTCTTTGCATGAAGCCAAAAGTCTCCCTCTCTCCCCCTGAGAATGGAGCTGGAGATGGTATCCTGTGATCCCAAATAAAGAATGATCAATCAGTAGGAAAATGGGGTGGGAAATTCTCCTGCAGACTTTGTTGGGGATTTTTCCAGGGTTTCTGGTCTGTGGGATTTAAAATTATGAGTTTAGTGGTCCCTGAGGTCCAAAAGGTTGGCGACCCCTGATTTAACATATATTTAACAAGAAACTAAGAAAAAAGAGAAGAACAAAAGGAATAAGGAAAAAAGATTTATAAGCAGAATAAAACTGAACAATAATGAGCTTCCTGGTGCCTTCCCTACCACCCACTCCCAGGCATCCCTTATTCCTTACCTGGGACTCTGCTAAAAAGCTGTTTGCACTGCCTTGGGGTCACATGACCATGATTTAAGACTTCTGTCGCTGGAAACTGGCATTTACTTCCAGTTTCCAGCAATAAATGCATTGTTGAGAATTGATTTGCTTAATGACTGCAGTGTTCACTTAATGATCACTCCAAAAATGACATAAAATCAGGTTGATCATGTGATGACCCTCTTAATAACTGGCACAACTAACGACCATTATTCTGGGCTCAATTACAGACAATTACAGACAATTGTCAAGGACAATTTCTGATAGCAAACCTAAGGCATTTAGTTGTAAAACACAAAATTAGCACAAAATTCAAAGCTTTCTGCATAGAAGATAGGCACAAGAGCTTACTTTTGCAAGTATCTGGAAAGTCAAATGTCAGGCTCAGGGAAATCCAAGAATAGTCCATGTGTGGTCCAAGGTTTCAAGTAATTCCACAAATGTATACTGACAAAGTTGCAGTTAGGAAATTTAAATGTTATTTGTCACAACAAGTCAGGCATATAACCCTGATTACCAGCTTGACTTCAATGACTGAGTCACTGGCTGAGTCACACTTTTTCTTTCAAGTAAGTTCTTTCCTCTGCTCTTGTCTTTGTGTTTTCCCCATCCTGCTATATTTACCCTTCTTGTGATTTCTTGTTTTTGTTTTAATGTTTTAAATAATATATAAACTGCCCCAGAGTTGCTGGGAGTTGAGTGGCATATAAATTTCTACATTACTATTAATATATTATTGTACATTCCTATTTTGTGAATCAATGAGTGTTCTGTGATTGTAGCAGGTTATTTTAAAAAGAATGCTTGGACTAAAAAGAACTTTTGGGCTATAAATTTTTATCTATGCATTCCCAAAAATAATATTAAATACATTATGTATATCAGTCTAGCCTGATACTTTACAGATCTGTTAGAGAATTCCACTTATAAATTTTATCCAGCCAAAGAACTGATGTCCTAATACAGCTGGAGATAGTTGAAGAAGACTTATATATGGCATTAATCTTGAATGAAATTAAATGAAATGAATTAAATAGAGCTTATTTGCCTTTCCCCCTATATTTTTCTTGTTCCCACACATCAAGAGAACAATTTCATAGTTTAATGCATTAATAATAATAAGGGTATTTAAATTCCATTGTTGATCTGTTTGGAATGATTCCACACTTTTATAAAGTGATGTAGTGAATGTAGCATGATGGTCAGATCCCTAAATATATTAGTACAATATTAAAAGGAAAAGAGTAATGGTGAAAGAATATGCTACATTTTATTAACATTGTTTTATTTTCAGCATAAACTTTATTGTGATTTTCAAAAATTCATTGGTAATGCTACAAAGATATTTTTATTCCAAGCACCTACATTTTATGGAAATCAAATTGTCTGTTTTTGAGGTTAGTTGCACAACTTACATTAGATTTTTGCATTGTGGGTAAACAAAGAGATAACCATTAGGAAATACTCCCCACTCCGGGACTATTAGGAATTCCTCCTGAATCAGTGATGAACTCTCTCGCTCCTATGGGATTGGCCCACCCTACCTGGGTTAGGTAGGCTGCGGATCTGGTCTATCTGTAGTTGAATTGTCTTATGAATATCAGTCAGCATGACTTGTGGATTGGAGGTTTAGTCTAATATATCTGGAGGGAATCTGGTTGCTGAGGTAAGACATATTCACTGTATAAGGCAGCAGGACTATTCATTGTACAAACCTGAAATGACTTATAAAAAATTCATTTTCATAGAAATTGTAAAAATATTATTTCCGTATATGGAAGATATATTTTCTACATTTTAATTAAAATTGGAATAGCTGCTGAGGCTCAGGTAGCAGAACTTCTAGATAGTGCATGTATCTGAATCATTTAGAATTGTGTGTGGTATATTCACTTAATCTTCCCAAACAAATAGGCTGCGGGGTCTTGTACTAAAAACATCCTACAAGTACATTGGTAATTATGTATCTAAGGTAAATCAGCATAACTGAATTCCATAAAGTCAAATCAGTCTACTGTCATTCAGTAATATAATTCTGGAGTTTAACAACACTTAACTGTTTCAAGGAGTAAATTGTGGATGTCCCCAAAGAATAGCAAAATATATGAATTTGCTTTTACTGAATTTGTTTATTACATACTAGGGGATTGGCCTCATATGCTAAACTAATCTTGGGCTTTTGCTTTGAGCCTAATGTTGGTTGGGAATGCTTTATCTTCTGATACACAAAATCTCTCAGGGGCCAACCCTGCAAAACTATTTTACAGTTTTACATTTGCTATAAAATTATTAAAATATATACTGACAAATGGAGTAAAAGTTAAATAGAAGTAATAGATTGACATTTCCAAATCAAGCCCAGCCAAAAGATTTAGAAAGTTTGTGGTTAGCTGTTGAAACGGCAGATTATAGAAGGATGCATGCATACAATTTCATTTTGTGGCAAGCAATGACATGGAAAGTGGAGAAGGACAGTAGATGAGCAAAGTAATTGAAAAGGGAGATAAGAGGATAAAACCCTAATCTAATGTAGTGTACGTCAATAAAATTCAATGAGCTTTTTCCGAAATTTCTTTCTTTATAAATCATCCTTCTACCATATCCATACACAGCTTCATACATCAACTTTTGTTCTTTAAACTTATTTTTGAGAAACTCAGCAACTCAGCCCAATTATGACCTTGGTTTTCCTCTTCTTTCCTCTTTTTCAGTACTTCATTCAAGTTTTTGTTTTCATGATAAACCAAACTTTTATTTTCATATGACAAAATAAACACAACCACTTTTATACAGACATTCAGGGTTTGTATAATATTTCTTTGCATGAGACCATATACTACATACTACCAGCATTTGCCCATATATCTCAATTTTCCCATCTTTAGTGAACATTCTACAGAGATGCAAAATTAATTTACTTGCTCTAATTTCACCTTTTATATCTTACAATCTTTTGCTTCACAGATATTTTTCTGCATATTGTACTTAATGGTGAAACCTGCACAAGACCTATTTCAACACAACCAATATGGATTTGATGAGACATTTTTTTAAAGGAAAGGGGGAAAAAACCGTATGGTATAATCTTTATTAGAACTCTTGCAAGTTTCACTACAGAACCTTAACTTGACTGTGAAACAATTTAAAAACACAAAATCAAGCATTTAGTCAAAAGTTACTAGCCATAACAGCATCAGTACTTTTAAATATGATCATTTCTTTGTTGCAGCTTACAGAAACTACGTGCAATTGTGATTAATGAACCCAGAAAGAGGATGCATCCATGGTTAAGATTATATTCCAGTTTGAAGGCACTGTCTGGACTTATTATATTTTTATCAGCAGCTGACCTTGTCCTTGGTGCTGTTTTTTCCCCCCTTCCTGGCTAAGTCTCTTTCTTGCTGTTTCAGCCATTGTCTCGAAGAATAACTAAGGTGTGATAGATTAGTGCTGACAGTTGTCCCTAGCAGCACAGCTGATAGGCTTTGTGCATTGGTTTTTCTAATGTCATTGTTTTCTAGAAAGGAGACAGTAATAGAATGAAATGGCCCTGCAGTTGAATCTGTGGTACACTCTCAAAGGGACTTTTTCCCCATAAATTTCACGGCACTGTTTTAACACAGCAGGCACTGTGCGTATCATTACATGCTAGAAATAGCCTCACTTCTGCGTCAGCCTAGGACCAAAAATTTGTAATCTGTTTACAAGGATTTTGGAAAAATGCCATGTTCATCCATTCTACAGCTTAATTGTAGATTTAATTTCTTAATGAATTGCTTCTTCTTCCTGTCATATCTTTAAAAGTAATTTACAAAGGAAATATTTTTATGCAGGCACTATTAAATTAATTTGGATACAAGATGAATCTTGCATAATTAACAAAGAATGTATGCTATTATTCTATGTCCTACCCTCCTTTGCCTTATGTATTTGTACATTTTCTTTTTTTTTTTTAGAAAAAACTTTATTAATTTTACTTTTAAAAAAAACAACAACACAGCTACAAATTATATACAACAAAAAGACAAACAGGTCTTGGCATATCTCTGCTTACAAAGGATTCCAATTGCTATAATAGGTTGAGGATTCTTTATTTTTTTAATGCTTGGGTTAGTTTGTCCATTTCGGCGCATTGTAAAATTTTCTGAATAACCATAAGTTCAGTGGGGATAGGTGGACTTAGAAAATACTTTTTAAAACAATCTGTTCTGTTATTACAATCTACAGGGTAAAATAGCTTAATTTTGGTTGTATTGGGCTGCTATTAAAAGTAATAATTTGCAGAGGTCAACTACAGAATTAAAAATAACTACAAAATTACATTTAATAGGGAGAATAATGGTAAACTCTTGAATAATTACAGCCAAAGCAAAAACCCAAGTGAGGCTGTTGAACAAAATGAATTCTACCCATTTTGTTAAGCTACTGACCACACTTAAGTATGGCATGCAGTGGAAGGCTGCCTTCAGCTGTGTTGCCTTGCCCTAAACTATTTATAGCTGACAGAAAGGATATATCTTAAAGACACATAGAGAAACATGGACGTGTAGATTGATGCAGTTATATTCTAATTCCATATAATTTTTCAAACTTATTCCAAGTATGTTTTATTACTTACAATATTGAATTTATAGTCAAAAGTCAGAAGAAAAATTGCATTTTGTTGAGTAAGCTAAAAGCAGGGGTTACAGTATATGCAATCATATTGAGTTCAGAAAGATTGGGGGACTTCAAGCAGAGCAGCAGCTTGAGTTGGGCTTTGAATGAGAAATTTAAAGATGTGAAGGTGAAAAGACTATAGCTGTGTGTTCCCATCACTCTGCTCACATGAGAACACTTTATATTCAGTAAGCCAGCAGTTCCACTGAAGACACTATAGATGTCTGTTCCCATTATTCTGCTCATAAGAGTGCTCCTTGTAAGTATTTTTCGGATAAGTGATTCTAAATCAGATGTGGGCATTTTATGGCCTATTGGCCATATCCAGTCCATTGGTGGTCCCCAATCTGGCCCATGGCATTGGCAGTGGGACTTTGGTGGTACACCTTGGTGGCAGGTGTGAGGTGGTATCAGCAAAGAGCAGGGTATCAGCAGGGCAGTGGGGCAGCATTGGCATCAGAGGCAAGGCAATGGGGACAGTGTGGTGTCAGCCCTCCACAACAGTCCCAATTTTTCATGTGGCCTCTTGAGAAAATTAATTGTTCGTGTTAGGGATATACCCTAGCAGAATCTGCACGGCAGTCAGGCAGGCAGGCAGGCAAAATATGTGAGATAAATGTTTATGTAGCTTACACTCAGTAAAACAGATACACTGTGCTAGTTAAATAGTTTATTCCAGTAAGAGTTTTAGCATAGTCAAACAGTCCATATATCATTCACTAATTCAGTCCGTCCGGGGGTTATTCAGTTGCAAAGTCCAGTGTCGAAAAAAGAGGTCAGTAAACTTACAAATATCAGTCCAGTAATATATCTCCTCGCAGTAGAGATATGAAGAAGTCAAACCTCATTTCTTCCTTCGACAGCAGGGAACACGCAGTTAGCAAATCATCAATCCAGCAAATCCAGCAATCGTCAGCAAGCCAGCAGGTTCTCTTGCTCCCTCTTATGGTGGTTTTACGACCGCACCCAAAATTACATGCTTTGCAGTTTAAAGTGACACACACTTAAACTTACTATCATAGTTTATATATATTATTTTACCCAAACTACGTTAGGTAACCTTGTTATTCCTAACAGTTCCAAATAGACACTAAGATAATCTAGAAATAAGAGGCCTGTCATGGACTATTTTGTTGCTGTTTTTTTTGGAACTGAAATGGAGGCAAATACTGTATCACAGGATTACATTTTAGCAATATATGCTCAAATATTTCCAAGACTGAAAATAAGAAATGGCTTTTGAGATCTGCAATGGGTCAATAATTATTGACTGTTCCGGTAAGAATTTCAGCTGAAAATGGTACTGTTCACTTTGTGAACTCAGTCACTCTGATTATGGATAAATGTATAGCAATATTTGTGAAACAAAAAGCAAGGAAAAGAGCATTTCAGAAATAAAAGCAATTCCATTCTGCCAAAAGTAGTGTCTTTCTCTATAGAAAAAGATTTTTAACTTTCAAAGCTACAAGTGGTATTTAGATTTAGATTTTGTTTTTTAATTTTTAGTTCTGGCTCCTGTAGATATTCCAGTTAGAATATCTAAATATAACACTGCAAGTTGCAGGGATCCACCTGTAATATTAATCTAGAACTGTTATGTAGTTATGGGCCTCCAAATCTGATGCTGTATCAATTGTTCAAAGTTCTTAAAGCATCTCTTTAAGATAAAACAAGAGTCAGCAAATAAAGCACAGTAAAAAATATGCTTTTCTTTAAACATGTGATAGCAGATGGTAAACCAGTCTGCAGATTCTAGGCAGAACTTGAGGTTCTCCCATCTGGGAAATTTGGGCAGGACTTTCTGTGTGATGAACCAAGACATGTCTACTTGTTGGTTCTCCATACAGATATCTAAATAAATGAGTTTGTCTCACTTTGCTAATAAGGAGCTGAGAGTAGAATTTAGCATAGAATCTGATATAAAACAGTTCTTACAAGAGAAGGAAGAATGGGGAAGAAACATCCAGGAGGCCATGGCAGGGGGACAAAACTTGGGAATAAAGGAGATTGTTGCCAGCTAAAATGACTAATATGGTCTTAGACAGCCATAGTGACTCGAAGGATGGACTATCGGTTTAAGTTCAGGGAAAAGATGACTAATGATCCTAAAAGAGATTAAGCAGTGTTTGTATTGCTGAAAGCTCATTGGCTTGTGAATGGTCCAAAGACTACAAAGTGTTTCAGAAGGAAAGATGCATTGCAGTGAATTCTTGGTTGGAGTTTGAAGATGTTATAAAAAAATAATAAAGTTTTGCTCATTAAATGATCAAATAAATCAAGAACAGTTGTCAGCTTCTCTCTCTGAACCAGAGAAAGAGGAAATCTAGCCTCTAATATATGTAACCTGTTTCTTATGGCAAGAATTAGGAATAGCAGATAGGGGTAGAATTAGAATAAAACACGCATATAATATTGTATAATCTGTAGGTAGGTAGATACAGATACTTGTTAATTCTCTCTCTTCTGGAAATTAACTAAAGTTGAAGCTCAGAAAGAAAATGCTTGCACATTCTTTTCAAGTGTTACTTATAGAATGGGGAGAGGGAAGACTGTTTACATTACTATGTAGAGCAATTTGAAGCTGTAAATTGTACTTTCAAGACCAAAGAAATAAATTTGATTTTGCTTTATCTATGGTTTGGATAAAAGGTGTCACAATTAAAGGCATTCAGAGTGTGCTAAATACAGAATGATATTTAGGAAAGCAGATTCCAGTTAAATCTGGCCTTTACTATTAGACAGAGGTTCAATGGTCGTTGAGCAGAACATTGTGTCCTTGTCCTCCAAAAAGAACATCATGATAAGCTAAAGAACAACAGTCTCATCCATTGACCAAAGAAAGAATTCAAGCTCAATACTCAATTCCATTCTGCATTAGAGAAGGAAGACTCCTGATATTATTAAATTCAAGAATTACTATGGCTATACTGTATGAAGATTTTTATGTGTGTTTATATACATTCTATTGAAAATTGCCTTTTGATTAAAACACACATATACAGTGAGAAAGATGTTTGTAAGAGCAACTCCAATCAAGCAGGTAGAGGAGAGAAGAAACAACATAGGAGAAAAATGGTGGGCATTCCTCAGGCAGTGATCAATCAATATGAATAATTTCTTATGGGATGGAAAAATTCAGGAAAGCTGATCAAATACCAGTAGTCTTGTTTGTTAACATATATTGACTCAAGTGTATTTATTTATTAAATTTATATAGCCACCTACTTGCTCACAGCAACTCTACGTGGCTTACAAACAATAGAAACACAGGATAGAAAAAAATAAAAAATAACCCTCCACTGACCCATCCCCCAGTGTCAACACACAGTCAAATAAAGCCATTTGCTGGGCTCCATAACATCCTGGCTTCCCCAGGCCTTCTAGCAAAACCAAATCTTCGGGGCCTTACAGTAGAGTCTCAAAGTAGGGGCCACTCTAATTTCTGAAGAGATGATATTCCAAAGTGAGAGAGCCACCACGGAGAAGGACCTTCTTCTGGGTCCTGCCAGATATAACTTCTTAAGGTGACAGGACCAGCAACATTCCTTGTTTCCCTGCTCTGATGGGTCATGTGGCTGTGACTGGCAAGAGATGGTTCCTCACATAAATATTAAAATCAAAATAATAGTGATATAATAAATGTGAATTCTTTTTGATGGATATAGGCTTTGTACTTTCTATAGGGTTGTTAAATGTTGTACTACAAAAGTTTATTAAAATGTAAATTTGAAATAATGTACTGTATACCCTGTCATCACTGGGCTTCCAATATATATGTGAAACATTTTTATTTTTGTCTCCAGCCTAATGGTGCACAAGGCTTTTTGGAAGGAAAGTGATTGCACTGACATGATTCCTTCTAAAAGAACTCCCAATAAATGTTTGTATTATTAGCATCAATAATTGTGTCAACTTCTCAGACAGATAGACAGACAGATATTGTGGTTACAAAGGAAGCATATTATTCACGGTATCAAGGTTTTCAGTTTGTGAATTTTTTCCCCATACTGAAATTCAAGAAAGCTGCATTATATTTCTTAATGCTGCACTTAATATACGGCTGATGCAGGTGTACCCTAAGGCGTCTTTCTGACAGAATATTTCCACCTTATCAATAATTCCACTCCCATCCCTTACAAAGCATTTTCAATTTGACTTGCAGTTGTCTTTCTGTCTGTTGACCTCAAAAATGCAGAGAACATGCAGGGATCACCATGAGCCAATCAGTGTTTAATCTTCATCTAATTTAAATCAATAGAAAAGCAGCACCTGAACATCATCCAATCAGTATCTTAATCTCTATGTAGTCTTTAATCCCAAGGATGAGCCCACCAATGGAGAGAGAACCAAAACCAAATTTGGTCTAAGTCTGCAGAAAATGAGGTGGGCAAAAGAGAGAAGAAAGAACCATTCCATGGTTGCTGGCTCTCCCCCCACCCCACCCCAATAAATGCTCTAAGCCCTGTCAAGTGATCTCCCTTTACCTTCTTAGTCATTGCAAAGAATTCATTCCCTGACTGATAAGAGTCAGAAGCAGCTGTTGACACAATGCTGCTATTGAATCAATAGCTAGCTGACTCAGCATCAACATTGCAGAAGACAAAGTAACAGCTGTGGCTCCTTGTGCCCTTCCTCCTTCTGTACCATTCTTCAACTCTATTGGAATCCTGTATGACCAAGTTTATTCCTCCTGAGCCAAATGGGCAATATAGGGCAAGACATAGTGCATAGGAGAATTTAAGATGGCTGCTTTCCCAATTAGTTCATCCCTGCACCCCCATCTCTTTTCAGGAGTTAATTTGTTCAAGATTCTGCCCTGATTTATTGGAAACCAAAGCAAAAGGGGAATTTTTTCATGGAATTGCTGAAGCTCTTCAGCTGTAGGTACAATGTTTCCTAATTGACAGGAACTCTTTCTGCCATTACCACCCCAGAGTGACTGAGTATCTTTATTCTGAAGCTTGCCTTTTCTGTGTGTGGCTCAGAAAGCCTACAATCATAATCCCAAATTTTAGCAAAAGTGCTTGGTTACACAGATGCCAATAAGGTGTCACTTCATCTTCACCATTCAGAGTGGCTTTTAGGTACAACAAAAGAATGGCAGCAAAGAATTTTATTTACCTGTTGATCAAATCTGTATACATTTCAGCAGTTTAATTTACATGGCTTTCTCTTAGAGCAACTTTTCAGGTTGTTATGTACTTCCAGGCAAATGCATACAACTATATGAAAAAATATCAAGATGGGCATTCTAGAAATTATGTGTGTGTGTGTGTAGTGTGCAGTTGAGGGACTTTTGCTATTTCATGATAAAAATTATACAAATAGGGAAGGAGAGATGGTTGCCTCGAGACCAGCAGACAGACAGGGCTCTGGGATCCTCTTTGACCCACACTATAAATTGCATAGATCAGTCATGTGGTCTTTCATCATCAATTTCTAGCCAATCACAATGAAAATACATCTGGTTTTCCACCATTCCTAGAATGCCCGTCCCAACTAATGTTATTTTACTCTACAAGTAGTCTTTGACTTATGACCACAATTGGGTCTGAAATTTTGGTCCTAAGTTGTTGTGACTGGATCTGATTTTCAACCTTTTTTACAGCACTTGTTAAGAGAATCTTGTGGTCATTAAGCAAATCCATTCTCACAAATGGAGGGCATATTTGCCAGCAAACAGAAAATAAATAAAATCACAAATTATGGGCACATGACTACAGAATGCTGCAACTGATCATAAGTGTTAGCCAATTGCCAAGCACCAAAAATGCAATCATGTAACCCAGGGGTATCAAGCTCGATTTTATTGAGGGCCACATCAGGATTGTGTTTGACCTCAGGGGGCTGGGGTGGGCCTGGCCAGGGTGGGTGTGGCCAGCTGAATGTCACTCGTATCGGCGGCACCTGTGGTGGCCTGAGTGGTCTGCCAGCGAAAACAGGCTCCCAAGCTCTGTTTTTAGCTGCAATGGCTTCCTGCAACACATTGATAGTGAAAACGGACCTTGGGAGGGCTTCCTGAGCTCTGTTTTTGCTGGCAGAGACACAGCGCCTTGTTGTTTCCAAGGCGGCCCCATGGGCCAGATTTAAACACCCTGTGGGCTGCATCCAGCCTGCCAGCCTTGAGTTTGATACCCCTGATATAACCACTTATGTGGGAGAGATGCTGCACAATATTTTGAATGGCTGTAACTGCTTTACAAGATGTAAAAAACTCTTTCCCAAGGTCATTATAACTTTGAACAATTATTAAACAATTGGTCATAAATTGAGGTCTACCTGTCAATCCATCCCCCCCCACACACTTTGGCAGAGGAATAATTTAACATGGCATTTAGTTGGTACAAGAAAGGCAGATCAGATTATTTAATTCAAGGGATGGACTACCCACATATAGAATTGTAGCTGGAAACAGCAGATAATATATACACTGCTCATCAAATTTGACAGTTTCTTTTTGCAAACTATCTCACTGGTTTCAGCATGTCAGTTTTGAGTCAAAATAAACATTGAATCTCATGAAGCAAGAACCAATGATTCATAGTCTACCCTGAACCGAAGGCGGGAAGAAAACAGCCAAATTTCCAATGAAAAAAATTTAAACCCCAGAGCAGAAACAAATATAGGCCTGAAGAGAAATTTCCTGGATATATGTGGCTTATATTTTATCTGCAATAAAGCAATTTAAATAGACATGTTATATCTGTAAGGTTATATAATAAAAAAGTTCTGGAATACTGAATGCTCTTGCAGAAGGAAGAATCTTGCTGGTCCTGATGTGAAATCTCATGGGCCACTGGGTTGGATCTATGGATTTACCCAATGCAGCCTCTAATGAATTTAGGAAAGCTTTGATCTCTCTTCCAAAGCCCATCATTTTTCAATGGAGATATTTTAAAAGCATATTGGCATATGGGAAGGTTTGTTTTATTAAAAAGAGAGTTAGTATTGAGGTGTAAACGATTAACACTTTCCAGTCCAATAATGTAGTGTATTTTTTTTAAAGTGGCATAACCAGCAATACTATGCATTTCTAAATTGTATCTATTGATATTAGCAGAAAATGTCACTGAACTTTTACTCTGTTTATATTGTGATCGTTTCTAAAATTTTGGCAGGCATGGACTACATTGGAATTTTAAAAGAACATCCAATCTTATATGATAATCTTTCAAATAATAAAACAATAGTACTAAAAAGTCTATAGTGGTAACTTGATATTCAACTGCTTTAAAACTCATCAAACTTGGTACTCAATCTATTTTGATGCAAAAACTTTGTCCCAGTACTCACTGTTTGTTTACTACTCAATGCACAAGCTAGAACTTTTTGGTGTCGGATGCCTTATGACTCATTATGTTATTCCTTGTGGGCTTTCCCGAACCAATTAATATTGAATCCCAAGGTACCACTATATATAAAATCTTTAGAGAAAAGCATAATAGTATATTTTTACATGCTAATATTGAAAACGATTCAGTCTATATGGCAAAAATAAAGTTCCCAATGTTAAGAGATACAGAGAGCTAGAAGTCATAGCAGTAACTTGATGCTATAATAATGTATGGTATAAAGAAGTAATATGGGCATGATTGTTGGAAGCACAAGAAGTGTGTGTGTGTGTGTGTGTGAGTGTGTGTGTGATGGCTTTATTCTACAAGTTAAACTGCATATAACCTCCTGTTGTGGCCCATAAGTTCAAAGTTAAAAATACGTAAGTTAACAAATTAAGATGCTCTTCAACTCCTAATGATAAAATTTACATTTCTTAAAGTATTACCTCTTTTCAATATCCTTTTTTTATAATTTGTTAAATATATTTTATTTTCCATATTAATTAGGTTTGTTTTTACCTTGTATGGACATAGTTAATTTTTTCAGAAAAAAAACTTCACTTCTGGCTTGCTTTTCCACTGGCAAATGTTCAAATATACAGTAGATTAAACAGATTTTGAATGCACTCTTATTTTGTTAAAGGCAATACTTTTTATACTATTACTTAGTGAAAAGAATTTTAGCTATGAACCAAGAACAGTAACTGCTTTATTATACCAAATGAGACAAATCTAACTAAGTTTGGGGGAGGACTTAATCTATATTTGGAAATTTTAAAAGAAAGTCTTTGTTATAATGCCCACAGCTTCTAGTGGCATTACAAAGAAAGCACACTCATAAAAATTAGGCAGGGTTATCAGACTGTCAGCTACTCTGTTTCTCCAACAATACGGCCTCCTCCAATAGGAAGTCCCAGCATGTTTTATAGGCATGAAATGAAATTAAGCTCCTCCCCCCAAATTAAGGCCTGTATTAAAACATGTGAAATGGGGGGGAAATGGCGGGGGGGCTTGCTGTTAGGAACTACTTTTGTTGCACACCCGGATATGGTGCTGCCTGCGTTGACCCTGATACAAAGTGCCCCACCAACATCGAGGTCAACATCCAAGCCGTCGCTGCCCGCCCTAAGATGCAAGGGGGGGGAATTAAGTCACCCCCGAAAAGACGGCCTAGCTGTTTTTTCGGGGCTCAAAATAAAAAAAACACCTGGCCTTATTATATGAGAAACACGGTATTATTAAAACACAAATGTCTGTGACTCAGTTAAAATTATTGATGATGTTGAACAACCAACATAAAAAGTATGAGTAATTTTATATTGTAAAAGTGATCAGTGTATCATTTTTTTGATTACAAACCAAGACCTGCTGTTAGAAGATACAAGAATATTTATAAACAATCCTATGCATGTTGACTTATGCATAAATTTAGGTGAAGCATTAAATAATTTATTGCCAAGTTAATTTAAAGGGGATTGCAGCTGTAATGGGCAGAAGAACCAGAATATATATATTCTAGGACAGAGGTTGCCAACCTTTTGGACCTCAGGGACCACCAAACTCATAATTTCAGATCCCAGGGACCACTGACCAGTTCTGTGGGTGTGGCCTAATTTGTGGGTGTGGCTTGGTGGTCATGTGACTGGCTGGGCATGGCTTGTATGTAAATATTATAAATATTTATATAAATATTGATTTTTTTTATAAAAAAGAGCAACGTTTACCCAAAATCAGGCAAAGCAGGCAGATTAAGTTGCTCAAGAATCACAAATTCATTCAGAGATCTATCTATCTGCCATTGGCTAGCTCAGTCTGTCACATAAAATTTGCTTGCAAGCAAACTCATAAAATTTGCTAGCAAGCAAACTCACAAAATTAACTCACAACATACCATGCATGTAAATATAGAATTTTTTATAAAAAAGAGCAACTTTTGCCCCAAATCAGGCAAAGCCGGCAGATTGAGTTCCTCACAGAATCATTCAGTGATCTATCTATCTGCCATCAGCTAACTCGGTCTCTCAAATTTGCTTGCCATGAGTCTGCACTGAATTTGCTTGCAAACAAACCTTCAGTCCTAAGGGAGGTTTGGCTGTGCTGAGCGAAAGATCTAAAGACTAGCTAGAAAGCAAGAAATCCAACCATTTTCTGCTTCCTAGCTAAATTAAATCTACCAGCACAGCAGAACAGATGATGGTCGGAAAAAGGAAAAATAGCAATTTAGCAGGCAAGTTTACTGGGTAAGGAGTGAGTGGGCGGGGAGGGTTCCCGTGGGCCATGTGGGCTGCACAGCCTTGTGTTTCTGCACAGCCTGGATTAATTGCTTTGTGGGGGTGCTCTGGGGGTGAGATTTCTCTGCGACCCACCAAAATTTTCTCACGGCCCACCAGTGGGCTGCAGCCCACCGGTTGGCAACTGCTGTTCTAAGAGAAAAGCAACCTAGAAATAAGGAGACATTTCCTGACAGAACAATTAATCAGTGGAACAAATTGCCTCCAGAAGTTGTGAATGATCCAACACTGGAAGTTTTTAAGATATAGGGCAGGGGCATCAAATTTCTTTGAGGGCTGGATCAGCATTGTAGTTCTCCTCCGCAAGCTGGTGGCGGGGAGATGGGTCCAAACGACCCCTCTGTGCCCCATTTTCACCCTCCATGACCTCCTGCAGCACTCAGCTGGCCATAACGGGCCACGCAGAGGCCCCCACGCAGCCTGTTTTTGGCCTCCCTGGCCTCCAGCATCTGTGGCCAAAAATGGGCCATATGGAGGTCTCCGTGCGGCCAGTCCTTTGATATTTCCAGGCCAGCCCTGTGGGCCTCGTTTAAGCACCCTTGAGTTGGACCCCTCTGCTATAGGACTTTTTGCCTGAGCAGGGGTAGGACTAGAAAACTTCCAAAGTCCCTTCCAACTCCATTATTTTGTTATATCTGTACAATATATCCTGCAAGAATTCCATTTAAACTTCTTAAGGGTTGAGCAGAGTTCTCCAGTAGTGTTTGTCAGAGAACGAATGCATTTGTTGTTCGGGGATGGTTGTAAAGCTGTTACATTTATGTTTCTGCAAATGTAACAGTTTGGCTGAGAGGCACTGAAACAGCAAGGCACAGAATAGGAAGTCAGATCACCCATTCAGTGTGCAAGATGTGCATCTTCTTACGACATATAGTTGGGATTTGGATTTGGATTTGAGAGATGTGCACATTGGTCTGTTTGCTGCCATCTACAACCTTCACTTATCCATCAACACCATTGCAGCATAGCTATGTGGCGAGGACTTACATGCAGTTGCAGGCAACTCTAAATCAGCCCTTCAATTTACTTATTTTTTAAATAATGCTATTGGACCTATGCAGAATGTTTATATATATATTTGTTTTGTTATGTTTTTGTGGGTATTTATATGTATGGTATTTAGGTTTCTTCGGGTATTTTCCCATGCCTTAATAGTTGTGCTTTTAAAGTTATAGCTATAACTTTAAAAGCACAATTATTAAGACGTGGGAAAATGTGTATGTATGTATGTATGTATGTACGTATGCATGTATGTATGGTATTCAGCTTTGTTCGGGTATTTTCCCACGTCATTATAGTTGTGCTTTTAAAGTTGTAGCAATGTTTCGGCAGAATCTCATCTGCCATCATCAGGCTTTTGTATTGTGTTTGTGAGTCAGACTTTTACAGTTGTTTCAGTTTTAAATTTGGGGCTAGCCTACTGCTGTGCCAGAATGGTTTTTTCTTCATCCTGATTGGTTGGGAGTCTTGGTCTGTGTTTATTGGTCTTGGAGTTTGCTGTGTTCTGCTTGATTGTTTCTAATATCTTCTGTCTGTTTTGTAGCTTTTTTTGTATCTTGATTGGCTGGCAACATTGTGTTCCTGTATTGGAGGCTTTTAGTGCAGCTTGGCTCCAAGTAAATGGACGGCTATCATTCGTTAGGAAGCTAGGTTTCGTCTGGGTGCCTGGTTGAGGTGTGTTTGAGCTGGAGGTATCAGGGGGGGATCTGTTTGTGCCCAGGTGTTTGCCTGGCTTGTGGTGTGGAGATTTTTTTGTTTGTGAGTGCAGGCTTCCAAATAATTGACAATCTGGTGGAGTCATCTCTTCTATTCATGCTTTCAGGTCTTTTTTCAATCTCTATGGCTTCTCTGATAATTCTGTGGCTGGGGTTTTCTATAGTGGCTAGGGTTTTGGTGCCATTGAAGTTGATGCTATGACCTGTGGCTTTCATGTGTTGGACTAGTGAGGAAGTGTGTTCCAGCTTTTTTACTGCATTTTTGTGTTCATCCAGGCGGGTACTTATTCTTCTATTGGTCTGTCCAATGTATGTGGCTGGACATGATGCACAGGGGACTTCATATATGCCTTGGTTTTCCAGGACAATTTTATCTTTGGGGTTTCTAAGGATGGCTGCTATTTTTCTGTCTGTTTTTAAGGCAGTCTTGATGTGATGCCTGTGTAGTATCTTATTGATTTTGTCTGTAGTACCTCTTATGTAGGGCAGGACAGCTGTTCCATAGGTCTGTTCATCTTCTAGGTCTCCATTATGTCTCAGTCTGTTTTTGTGGATCAAGCCGGTGATTTTGCTTTTGTGGGAGCCGTTGGCTACCGGCTTGATCCACAAAATCACCGGCTTGATCCATTTCATTGCCTAAATTTCTAGATATTTCATACTTAAAAATCGGTATTCTTCCACAAGATGATTGTGTGCCATTAAGCTGGGGTACACAAAGATAAATAAAAAGAGAAAGGTGACATGTTTAGTTTTTTTCTTTTGCTTCTTTGGCTCTTTGAATATATCCAACAACCAGGTGTGTACATTGTACTGTACTACACCATAATGAAATTTGTTCAATTTTGCCTTGCTTGGCATTGTAGTTTGATTTATGGTTCTGTACAAAACACAATCCAGTTATACTGACTTATTCAGCAAACCATAACTCAGTACAATATATGAATCAGATGATGATATATGCACATCCTTCTATTTTTAATTTTATTTACCATGCCATACCTGTAAGAAAACACATACATTTTTAAAATAAAGGCAAAATACTAAACAGTTGGAGATGATAAGAGGATGTTTAGATTCTTTATTTGGATAATGGAAATTAGAACCCAACACATCTGGAATGTTCCAGATGTTCACTGACCCTTCAAGATTCTTTGTAGAAAGAGCTGAAGAAGCTTCTTGGACGAGAAGCGTCTTCAAAGAAACAAACGTCTTCAAAGAAGACGTCTTCAAAGAAAAACCAGAAAGTCCAGTTGCCTTTTGAAAAAGCACCCTTAGGACATTCTGTAGAATTACTTTTTTTCTTTTCTTTTTTTAAAATAATTTTATTATTTTTTATTCTAGAAAAAACATTTATTTGACATAACTTTAAAACAGACAAATCTATATATAAAACAGATGAACACTATACAGAAGCCTGATGATGGCAGATGAGATTCTGCCGAAACATTGCTACAACTTTAAAAGCACAACTATAATGACGTGGGAAAATATCCGAACAAAGCTGAATACCATACATATATACGCACACATTTTACAGCATATCTTGAGCAATGGTTAATTTTTTTTCTTTATCATTGACGTGATCTGCCTTGTAACAATAACTCAGTTCTTTTAATGTTTTAATTTCTCTATATACAGTAGTTTGTGATTAAATGCACGTCTTCTGTCTTTTCCATAACTTATCCAAATATCAAATATTACGTTTTCTTTAACCACTGGAGATCTTAAAAATAGGAACCAAATACAAATTCAAGGAAAGGAGATAGCATGGTGGCCCTTTGCACAAATACAAACCAATTATAAAAATGATAGAGAACAATTTGGCTTTAATATGACTCCACAAGAATTAAGATAAAATATGGCTAGGAGAGGAAAAGAAAACAATTAATAAAACATATAAATATCTTTTGGACTACAAATTAAAAGAAGAAACAGTTACAGAATCTACGATAATTTGGGATAAAAACGTGGGTCATAGTATTGAATGAGGTAAGTGGGAACACATTTGGCAAACAAATTACAAATTAACCATGTCAGTCTCGTATAAAGAAAACTTATATAAAATGGTCCATCGCTGGCACCTCCTGCGAGACTAGCTAAGATGTTCCCCAACCTACCACCCAATTGTTGGAAATGTAACTAGCACAAGGAACATATTTTCACATGTGGTGGACTTGCCCATGTGCTCAGAAGTTTTGGAGAAATATTAGAAATTGGATTTTAAATATAACAAAACAAAATTTAAAACCTGAGCCCGAAACCTTTCTGCTAAGTATGATAGATTCAAGCATGGAGAAAAAATATCAATATTTAATTCTGCATATCATAATTGGAGCTAGAATAACCTACGCACACAACTGGAAACTGTCTTCCATTCCTTCAGAGGATATGGTAATTAAAAAAATACATGATTGCGCTGAGATGGATAGCCTAACCAAACTGTTAAAAAATAAACAAGACAGTGACTATTATGAAATATGGAACATTTGGTATGAGTCGTCTGTAGAATTACTTATTTACATCACAGACCAAGTGCTTTATCTTTGTAAGAACCCAAACTCATTTAAACCCTGTTCTTCCCATATAATTTCTCAACTTTCAACCTCGTAAACCTAAACGGTCAGCCCGGCGTGACCGCTCCCACCCCTCCTTTTCTGCAGCTTCAAGGCAAGCCACGAATAAATCGAAGCTCCGCCCCTTTTACTAGCCGCGAGTTTCCTTTCTGTCACACAACAGGTGTGAGCCAGCGCAGGCGCACTCGAGCACTTTCTTGCTCATTCCGGTTAACCCTACCCAAAAGCAAGCCAAGCTTTTTCGGAGCTTGGATTTCCAAGTATCGCGCATGCGTCCGAAGTAGGCTCCCTAAGCAAGATGGCGGCGGAGAGCTGCTGAGGGGGTAGCAGGGAGGGAAGGAAGGGGGCGGTGACGGCCGCAGGTAGGACTAGGGGAAGGCAAAGGCCGGCGAAAGTCTGATATCGCTTGGAGCAAGAATCGTGCCAAGCGGGGAGGATTTCTCGGTCGCGGAAATGCGGGATCGAGGAGGCGGGACAAGGGATACTATTGCCCCTTTTGCCCGCTGTCCCCACCGCTTGTAAGCAGTGTCCCATAGGGCCTGCCCGTCGCCCCGGATGTGTGGGCGGTTATCTCCTGGTTCCTTGGTGGGGCCGAGTCCCCCGAGCACCGGCCGCGACGGAGGCGGCGGCAGAGTTCGGGGAGCTGCGGAGGCTGCGGCGCCGTTGGGTGTGGAGTGCGACGAGGTGGGCAGGTGAGTGTGTGCTCTAGGCGGACATGTGCCTTCTCGATCACGGCGGCTGCGAAGAACACTGCTGCCTGCCTTTCCTTTTTTTTTTTCCTTTTCTGTTAGACTTGGCTCTGACAGTCTTGAGGTATTGACTTGCCAACCAAAGCGATCCTGCCTTTTAAGGGGCGTTGCGCCTTTTCAGATCCTCCCACTTTTACGGGATCGCAGACATTATCGCCCCATTGTCTGGCTGGGTTCTGAAAAATCTAAGCATGGCAATTCTGCGCGATTCGGACACGGGGCTTGACGTTCTTGGTAAATACGATGTGCCTGTTGGCTTAAGCTTTTCTTTAAAAAAATAATAATACGGAGGGTTGGGGTCCGGTGCCGTCTCGTGAGAAGCTCGTTTCCTGTTTGGGCGACTTCCCTCTAAGCGTTTAACTTCGCCCTCGAAGGGAAACAGGATGCTGGATCGGATAATAGGCTTTTGTTCCCTTCCAGGATTCTAAAGGTTTTCTTATATGGGAGAAGCTGGGTACGGATTTTTAGGAAGAACGGCTCGTAGTAAGTTGGATAGTATGGGGTGAGTAGCTGACTGGAGGGTAACTAACAGGTGAATTACAGGTGTACACAAAGAAACACTTGCCAAAAAAAATTGTCAGGTACATTTTGAGCTGTAGAATAGGCTTAATGTGGGCACTGTTTGTCTTGATTTGCTATAACCAGTAATACCTATATTATTTACTGAAGTGAGGATTTTTACTCTCAATAACATTCACTTGTCTCTTAAAACTTTATCCTTATAAGCGTCCAGATTGTTGGGGGCAATATACTGACTCTGTAAACTGCTTAGCGAGGGCTATAAAGAACTGTGAGTGCTAAGTGCTATTCTCAAGGTGTGAGTGGTGATCCCCCTTTCCCTTTCAGTCCATGTACAAGTTTAATAAAGTAGCAATTTTTATCTGGGCCAGAGCCATTTCAGACACCACTGCAGACCCTAGATAAAATAACTTTTGGGGGACCTATAGTGCTTGCCTAATGTGGAGATTACTAAATTCTAAGAGGATGCACACCAAACTGTTATATTCTTAGTACCTTCTGGTCCTGAGTGCATTTTCCAAGTAGTTGAAATGATTGTGAGATTACTATAATTCATGGAATATCTCATGTTTGAAGCTTAGAAAATTATTACCAAACTGAATGATCTGTATTAGATCTCTTTTTGATAAGCAGCTTTATAAAACTCACATGGGCAATAAAAAACATTTTGAAATACCGTAATGGCAAAGACGGTAATTAATTTTTTTAATGCAATGTCAGCTGTGATTAGCGAACAATAGGTTACTAATCTTTAACCTTGAATTTTAATCTTTATAGAATTATTAGTCTTGTAAAGGAACTGAGCAAACAAATATACAATCTACACATCAATGTTTTATTCAACTGATGGGAAGGGAATGAAATAAGGCATTTTATTAAATCAATATATTGGTTCATTGAGCATTTGTATTAGAATTATTCAGATATTTTAAATTTTCATGATTTTATTGAAGCAGGGCTTGTTTGTGCTAATCCTTCCATTACATATTTTGTCTACTTAGATATACTGTATGGAGGCAGAGGGAATCTAACTTTTGTTCTTCAGGTAAGTGTAATATTGTGATATATTTGGGGAGGGGTATGTTTGTGAATGTACTTTTCTATGAGTTATTCAGTGGTGACATATGTTGTTGGACTACTTTTCTTACTACATGAACTTACTTTGATGAAATTAGTAGTAAGTACTATTGAATCTGAATAATATGTTGCTGTTATGTATAGATTAATATGAAAGTTGTTGGAAACTTATAATTCCCTACATTACTTCTAAGTAATCACTATGTCACTTGGATGCACTTACTAACATGGTTTCTCAGTACTGAACCAAAGTTAAAAATCAGTTCAACTATGACAAGATTTGTCTGATACAATGAGTATTTTATATCTGGAAGATTGATCTATTGATAGTTGTAAGGTGAATGATAAACATGTAATGGTGTTTCTTTGTTGTAGTGCTATGCCATATACTTTTGAATAACATGAGACAGAAAAATTATTTCCACATGATCTTTTCCATTTTCTGTCTCCATGTTTGTGGAAGCTTTGCATGTCTAACTGTAACATAATAGATCAATTTCTATCTAGATCTTTCCAGCTGTGAAAAGGGGTTTTCCCATCAACAGCAGTTTATTGATTGTATATAAGGAGTTTTCTGAAAATGTAATCTGCATAACTTTGAGATTTTATATGGTAGACTGCATGGTAGATAGTTGACATAGAAAAGTGTCTTTTTACAAAGAGAATGTGTACATAGATATAGCAACGTTAGAAAAGTAGTAGTCATCGCTTTTTAAAGAATTAAATAGCCTGTTTTATCTGAAACTAAATTGCTTACATCAAATCTACATTAGACCATGGTAGTATCTTTAAAAAATATAGGTGATCCTTACGATCACAGCTGGGATCAGAATCTTGGTCATTAAATGAAGCAGTTGTTAAGCAAAGCATCACATGATTGCTTTGGTCAATAACGACAATACCAGCATTTCCAAGTGCAGTCATTAAGTGATTTCACAGATTGTTAAGCAGATGGAGTCTCAAAAGCGTGGGGTGCCTCAGGGAAATCTGTACCAGACCCTCGGGGCCTTGCCCACTCTTCTGATATACTCCACTTCCTGTAAGCAGGATTTTCAATGCCAGAACAGAAAGACACATTCATTCACTGCCTGCTTCAGGCCTTGCCCACCCTCCCGAGACATCCCACACTCCTTATCTTACCATTGCCTCTCCCTTGTGGCACTGAAAATCTTCCCTGAAGAGATCCAAACACTCTAAGTGACTGGAATTTGCTGGAATAAGTTTGCAAATGAAAGAAACAAAGAAACACTTGGGTTGCTGTTTCTAAAAGTCCAGCTATCACTGCTTTGTAATGCTGACTTCCCCCACCCCCCAGAACAACATGTCTGCCTTTGGCCTTGAATGGCCTGGACAGTGGGGCAGGAGTGAGCCCTAGGAGAAAAGAGCAACAAAGTGCACTTCCCCAAAATGTCCATTTCAGAGAATTGATTTGCTTCATCAATTCTCTCAAATTTGCTCACATTTTGATTTACAACCATTTGGTTTGCTTAGCAACCACCATAAAAATGGTCCAAAAATTGGGTCAAGTCAACAGGTGCTTCAACTTACAACCACAATAACTTACAATCAAAATGCCAGTCTCTGATGTTATACATCAAGGACTACCTGTATATGTGTTATTGGTTTTTGCGGGGTGCTGATTCATTGTGCATTATTTGTTTACATTTAATTTTTTGTTGCTATTTGAAGCCAATCTCCATTTTGAATGTTCCTTTTAGAACTATTCTAATTTTTTTAATGATGTCTGAATCTGCAATCACTTTGTTTCTCACCCCTGATTAAATCACTTAGAAACTTGTTAAAAAGCATGATTTCATTACATATTCTTGGAGAACCTTCCATTTATATCAATCCTTCAATCAGTTACCAGCCTATATTATAAATGATTTTCCTGCTTTGTAATAACCATCTTTGCTCAAGAACTTGAAATAATACAAAAACATTCCAAATCACCCTTGTTCATTATTTTTAAAATATTTCTAAATGGTTAATGAAACAAGGTTTATATTAACAGAGAGCATATGGAGTCTTCTTGCTGCCTGTATATTTAGCAATTTTGTATTTCAGAGTTGCATTTTTTGTTGGTAGTTGTAATCCTTTTACAACAAGCTAAAACTATAGTAGAACGAATATATAGAATTGCATAACCGTGACTGGCTTTATAGTGGCTGAAAGTGACATGTGAATTACTTCCATTATTACTTCAACTACATAGTATGTAATGCAAGATAATCATGAACATTGATGTCCTGATGTAGCATTTTGGATAGATTCTCATCTTTGGTGAAAGTTACATTGCCATATTGAACAAATGTATCGGTCAATTTTGTGCAAGAATTTTGAGAGCACTTGGGTTTATCTTTAATTCATAATACTTTTGGAATAGAAGGTGTATGAAAATAAGGAATTTTCTTATGGTGCCTTTGAACTTTGTGAAAGTGTTGTGCACAATAAATTGTAACAAAACCAAGGAGTATTTTTTTTGTTTTATTTCATATGGTAAGAATTGACTTTTTGCTACTTATGTTAAAATCTGTGCAATATTGAATTAATGTGGAACTGTGTAATTCACTAACTTTCTGGTGCCAACTCAAGTGACAGCTCACTAATTAGATGTCATTGTTAGACCTTGAGAACTGGACTTGGTTCATGAAGTTTTTTCCAAAAATGTTTCAAGTGTAATGCCTTTAAAAGAGTAAATTGAATGGGAAAAAAAGTTCTTGTCCTTTTTGAGCAATAAGTTTGTGTACCTCTCTCTTTTTAGCATGAAAAAGTAGGTCTTTATGCTATTCTTATTTCTACTGAGGAACAAAATGTCTTGACTTCAGCTATTGAAATACTTGCTTCAGAAAGGTCTTTGGTTGTATTACATTAAAGTAGTAATTGTATAAGGATTAAAATTGGGTTTATTTTATTCCATTAATGTATAACATTGCTTTAAATATATGTTTTAATTTTATGTTTTATAAATACATCTACCTATATGTCAAAACTACATTCTTCTAAGCATATCCAATGTGAAAAGCAAAAAAGCAAGTATTTTATCAAGTAAGACTACATGTAAAATGTAGCTGCCCCTTGAATAGTTAACTAAATGGCAGAAAATATTAGGTTAGATTAGATTGATTACTAACATTACATTCATTTCTGCAACCCTCCCAGTTAAATATACTTTTACAATGATAATAACTGGTTTCTCAGTGTACTGAATCATTTATTCTTCATTTTGAAGTAAGACTTATATTATAAAAAGGTATGCAATTATAAATGCTCTAGCTGGTCCTAGTTATTTCTACTATTTGTGCATAAAATTAATTTTATCTTGCTTACATTCCTAGCTTCTATTGCTACAATTTCCACATAGCTGATGTAGATGAAATATCTGTATATTTTATGCTAGTAGTTGTTTTCACATTAATGCAGATTAACCCACAGAATCTGGCAATAATATTTGCATTCCATTCTTCTTATAAAATGAAATGGCTAATTATGTTCTTTTGGCAAGTGTGAAAACATCACTTTTTGCCTTTGATTAATTTTTTTTGATAAGCTTTTTCATGGTTTCTATTCATAAATTAATTTCTTGTAAAAAGTTAGACTTTAGAATGGATTTTAATTAGTTATATTGGCAAGATAGTGTTCTCTTGTAATTTGACTGTGATTGCAAATAAGCACAAATCTGAATTATAACCACAAATAAAAATCAATATATTTTATCTAATTTATTTTCTTGTAAATAACTGACAAATGTAAGGAACCTTTTTCATATATTTTGTTTTCTTTTCATGTAAAACTCAGTGATATAGCATCTTGTTTTAAAATATTTCGTTAAGTTTTTTTAAAAATAGAATTCTTGAAATAGTAACCATTTTATGACAATTCTTCCAATTTGAATAATTCCCCAAAGGACCATTTTTCATTCCTATCATGTGGATTTATGATACCTGGATGTTTGATTAGTGCAGTTAAATATGAACAGTTGGATCCAGATATACTTAGATCATATAAATTATACCAGTATTACTTGAAAATTCTTCATATACAAATATGTCACTCATATATTTATGGGCGAGTATGGGGAAGGGAGGGTAAAGAAGAATCTGTAGTGTTGATTTCAGGTGGTATTGGCAACCTTAATTTAACAAAGTAGGAAGCTGGATATTGTATAGGATTTGTGTGTGTCTTATCACAGAGAGTTATTAATAGAATGATTGGTGGCTCAGTGGTTTAACTGGTGCTGGAATTGACAATTTTTATGTGATGATCTGAATCGCTTCATTGCAAAATTGATGAGGATTTATGTGCCTGGGTTTCTTATTGTTACATAGACACAAATGTATAAAAATGATGTTGAAAATCAGTATATTTTGTTCAATTTCAATAATCTCAAATGTTAATTTAAAAGGCTAGATTTGATTTGATTATTAAAGAAATAAGTGTACTTGTATCTTTTAAAAATGATTATTTTATTTAAAATATGCTTTTCTGTTATATGTTCTGTTACAATATAGTGTAGAGATTTCCAAACTTTCTTGATTCCCAATGCCCTTAAGAGTATCAATATTTTTTTCATGATGCCCCTAGGCCAAAACTGTAAACTACCTTGAGCTAATACTTTGTAATCCTGTAATTCCACTTTGATTTTGCTGGTCCATGGATCTGTAAAAGATAAGTTTTCCTTTTATGTATACATAGTTTTCTTTCATTTATAAAATTCTTGAAGCTAAATAAAGAGCTAATAAATATGCTCTTTATTTTGTAGTGTATTTGATAAAATAATTTTCCAGATAATATTTTTTTATTGGTACTTGAGGCTTTGTTCCTCAGTCCTTCTCCTTTGGAATTTTGGTAATACACTCTTGGGCCATTAGGAACTTTAGAACTGGAACTGGAGATAACTACTGTATAACTCAGTTTTCATGTTCAAAACCCAAATGTATGTATTTGATTTAATTGATTGTGCGAAGCCAACAATTCTGTGAATCTCTCTAGTTATGGTTTATTCTGTGAATCATACATTTCCATTTAGAAAGATGATCTCTGCGTAATTACTTGTTATTCAATTTTATTGTGCTGCGTAGAGCTTTTCGGTAACTGCATCAAGAAGTGTAGCCTGCTTGTAGTTAGTTTGCCCCCCCCCCCCCACTGATCCAGAATGATCTTGAAAAGTGATATCAGGTTGAACTTCAGTAGTCCTTAGATTGGTGATTTGAGATTACCAGTGATATAGGCAAAATTATATCAGAACTTTGGGGGGGGGGGGGAAACACCTCAGAAGGATATAATAGCAATCTATGTATGTATTGCTGCAAAAACTTAGACATGTCCATGCAGTCACTAGGAATCAAGCTCATTTTAAGAGGAATATTATCTTTACAATTAACCAGACATTATATGTCAAAAAAAAACAGGGTGTTCACCAAAAGATTGTTGAGGTTTATGGGATCCACTTTCTATAAGTATACCTGCTCAATAAAATGATGTGTTGTTGGAGAGATAGTATAAATAATGGGTTTGAGAGGTCATTGGGAATATCCCAGAGTTATAGACTAGACCAGGGATGTCAAACTGGTGGCCCGCAGGCCGGATCGTCATGCACAGGCCACACCCACCTGTTAATGGAAAAAACATCGTGAAATATCACATGACATGAAACATAATGTGACATGGCGAGTTTGACACCCGTGAATTAGACCATGAAAATAATAATACAAAAAAACTTGAACTTGCAGACCAAAGTTAAACGTTTATGGAAAAAGAAATCTGTTGCTATACCAATAGTGATTTGAGCCCTCAGAGCTAAAGGACTTCCTTGATTTTTGAAAATACTGAATTTTTCAGTCCTGAACACCCTAATTTTACCAAAACAAACAAACAAACCCTCCCCCTTGTTTGGAACTGTCTATATTCTTAGATGCTAACTTTATCATTTTTAAGTTCTTAATTAGAATTGAATCTAACTATAGACTACCCACATACAATAATCCCCCAATGAGGCTACCTTGATGTGGTAGTGGAGCATGTGTCCTCTGAGGAAATTGAGAAATATGGCAGAAGTTCAGGCATACTAAATAGTCTCATCAGAGGAGTCAAAGAAGTGCCTCTACCATAAACATTATGGTGACATGTAATTTACAGGGACCTATACTGAACCAGTTGCTGCCCAGGTCAACAAGGACATGCAGGGTGTTTGAATTCCTGGACTTTTGGTGACAACTGGGCTACAGGACTCAGGACCATTGGCTGAGCAACCAGGGATAGCATCTGCAGTACTGAAAGAAAGTTGCTTGCCCGTGGCAAATATTCAAAGACCAAAAACAAACAAATAATGGACCAAAGAGAAGAGGATATTTGAAAAGAATGCACCAGTTCTAGAAAGAAAAACATCCAGAAACAGAAATAATAGAACAGAGATTAATAGGTCAACCCTGATTTATAATATGAAATAAAGTATTCATAGAAGTAGAATTGGAAGAGCTGCAAATGTCTACCCAAGGCAAAAAAAAATCAAACCTTTGCCAAAAATAGTTTAGACAGTAGAGACAAGCCAGGGTAGAGTTGATAGTAAAGTCAGCATCACTACTGAACTGTATTTTCACTTGCAAACCAGGCATCCTTTCCTCAGAAGGAACAAAGTCATCTAACTGGAAAAGAAGAATATGAAATGAAGAACAACTGAGCATCTAGAACAGCAGAAAAAAAAAACAGCAGAATAAAGTCGCCTGCATTGAAATTTGTTACAAACACAGCTTAAGTATTAAAAGAGGCCAATACCAAATAACATCGCCATGCTGCAAGAAACAGATTAATTGATGGACAGCTTGCCTGCCATTACAACTGAAGATCTTAGATGCAAAATGCACAGAGAAGAGAAAAAGCCCAATATCAAAATGGAAGATCAGGTTGCAAAATAAGATCATGAAGCAACATCAGATGCAAGCAAGCTAGAACAGAAGTGAAAGCAAAAAAAGCTGAACAAGACCAAGTAATACCTGATCAAGAAATATCTTCTAGAGACAAGACCAAGGAAGCACTGGAAATAACAAAGTAACAAATAACAGCCATAGCCAAGAAAATTGACAGACACGAATCTGTAATAGCACACTACAGGCAGCATTTCCAATTTCAGTTAAAACAGAAATATTTCTATCAATCCATTAGTGGAGAGACTATAACGAGCCAGTCAACATCTTACAAAAAATATATATGCAGATCTGGACACAATTAAGAGATGAATCAAGTAGATTCACTATGATTGCTACTGTTTGTCATTGCATTGATTTCTCTATCAACAGTACTGAACAAAGTTAGGCCATGGCTATCAAACGTCTGCCAGCCTATCTTCTTTAGAGGGTCAATTTGAATCTGTATAGAAAGACACCATTTGAAATAGAATTGTTGCTCAACAATGCCCTTGTATTCAGACAAAATATTACAGTGGAATTTGGCCTGGACAAATATACACCTTCACCATCAGCAGGAGAAAAATAATGAAAACTGAAGGAATCAAGATGACATATTGAAATAGCATCAAGAATCTGGATGAAGATGATGATTATGAATATCTGAGCATCCTTCAAGCTGACAACATCAAGCACACTAAAGTCAAGAAGAAGGTTAGTAATAAATACATCATGAGAGTGAAGAATTTATGCCCTTCATCTGTGGAAGGATTTTGACAAGACTCTTATTTACCAAGATGCATAGGTGGGCATGGAAGAAGAAAAAGGGACATTGGAAGAATATTTGAAGGTCAGTGAAAAAGATTACCTTGAAGCTAGTATACAATGAAGGCTTACTAAATACCAGATAAATTAAATTGTCCACTACATAAAAACAGTAGCAGGCAAAGCAGATTAGGACCTAGCAATGGCTAAGAGCAGGAAAATTGAAGAAAGGGGCTAATTATGGTGTCACAAAGACAAGCCTTAAGAACAAATGCATATAAAGCCACAATTGAGAATAGCAACAATGGTTTATTGGAATATCTGCAAGACAGACCACTTGACTGCAAGCATGAACTGGTAGAGCCACAAATAGAGTAATAGAAAATGAAAAATAAATGCTCTGGACTTTAACATTCAATCAGATAAACGTCTGCTACACAAACACTTCAGACATAACAATTGTTGATAAGAAAGGACAAGAAAGTCTGGATAATGGGTGTGGCAATATGTGGAGAAGCAGAATAGAAGAGAAATAACTGTAGAAAATTATGAAAAGACCTACAAATAAAAGTAGAATGACTGTGGCAAAAAAAAGTAGGTATAGTACCAATAGTAATAGGTGCCTTAGGTGCTACTCTAAGACACCTGGAGCACACTTGAACACCATTGGCATTAACAAAATCACCATCAGTCAATTGCAAAAGGCAGCTTTACTTACAACAGCTTACATCCTGCAGTGATACCTTTAATATTATTAATTTGCCTATCCGGGGTCATTGGGAAATCTAAACATCTGGCTGATTGTACAACCAACCATAATAACAACATACCATAAAGAGCAGTGATAAACTACTTCCACATTGTTGCCAAAAAAATTAGATGGATGTCGTCAGTCTACTTAAGGAAGACTTTCTTATAAATTATAGCAAACTAAAAATAACTTTGTAAAATATAGACAATGTTGCTTTAAAAACTATGTTTTTATGTTTAATGTTTTAATCTGTTTTAAATTAATTTACCATTATCATAGAAACTTGATGTTATAAATACAAAATGAAAGCAATTTTGTTAACAAAATATCCTAAAGCAGGATCTTGTAATTTAAATTTAAATGGATTAAATGACTGTCAGCATTAGTAATTGAAAACAGACCTGAAGTGGCTCTCACTATAATCAAAGGAACTAATTCTTTTCCATAGTAACAATTTGAGTTCATTATCAATTGCCATTAATATAGAAATATTGCTCTTGAAAAATCCCATCTCAATGCAGAGATAAATCCTTCAACTAAATAGGATAAAAGAATTCTGTTTTAGATACGTTTCTTCTCCCAAGTCCAGCTATTACTTTTCCCCCGACTCCATTTTATTTTGTTTTGCTCTTTGCTCTGTAAAGATTGTGTCCTTTCCTGTTCTTGTTGACAAGTTACCCCTCCCCTCTCTGGGTAGATTGTCCAGGCAGCAAACTGACAAGAATCAGGGTGAGTAGGAAAAGGAAGGATTGGATATGAACCATAGTCTTTTATATTCTCCGAAGCAAGCAGGCCATTGGCTGAATTGGGCTGGGCACCCACGTGATTGGAATGTGGCTGTATTGGCTCTAACTGTAGCGCAGTCATTGAATACAGGCGGCTACTGGATATATAGACTGAATGGAGGTGCAGTCAGCATCGGAGATGGGGTAGGTGTACATTGGCATTGTGCTCCTAATAGAAACTAGCATTTGTATCTCTGGCAATGAGCATGCATTTGTATTGACAAAAATTAGAGAGGGCAGCCTGGTGGTTTTTACCAGTCTCCACATTTTGACTTTTACAGAAATATACAAGAGACAGATTCTTAGCATTATAATCCATGTTTTTGACAGGCTGGAAGAAGGTGATAATGGTGCACTTAGAAGGCAGTTGAAAAAAATATGTCTTTATCGGGAACAAAAGATTGTTTTAAAGGTTTGACATAGAAAACGGGAAAATGGTATCTTAGGAAACGGATGAAGGGCAACAAAGAATGAAAAGGATTCATTGCTTAGAGGAATGAGAACTGAGCCCATTGAAATCCTCTGGTTCTCCTTCTCCTCCTTCCTCCCTCCCTCCTGTCACAGAAGCAGCAACCAGAGAAAAAGACACAAAGCCACAGAGGAGATGCTTTGATGTGAATCTAACAGCCTCGCAAAACAGGCTGTAGGGGAAGATGAGGCAAGTATTATAGAAAGCGAATTATTCTTGCTTTGAATTACTTGATTTGACATTGGGAAGCCAGGAAGATTCTGTGCTGAAAATGGTGCAAAATCATATGCCTTTGTTACTGACATGATGTGTAAGTGGCACTTCCGCGGTTTGCTGCAGCAGCTTTTGCTTCCTTACTAAAAAGAAAAGACTACCTAGAAACAAGAATGTTTCCTGCATTGCTGCAATCAGGAATGTAACAAAGCAGCTGCCATCTGAAAAAAGCAATTGCTGAAATAGAAAATAAAGATGAAGTCTCTTCATTTTCTTTCATCATCCACTCAGCCGAAGCGATCTGACTTACACTCATCATCAGAAAGATTCTGAGAGTTATTCAGTCTTGGATAATATTAATAATAAATAGCAAAAGTGATGTTTTTTTCTTTTTTTCTTGTCATATAGTTTTTTAAATGAAATAATTAGGTCACCTTAGATGTTTCGGTATGCATGAAAAATGAAGGATTTTTCAGTATCAGCAGAATTATAAATCGTAAAGCAATGCAATGTTTTAAAGTAAATGTATATATTAAAAATAATATTTGGTAACATAAGCAGCAGTTAGCATTTTAGAGGAAATTTGCTGCTTTTGTGGGAAAAGATCCAGATTATTCTTTAAAATCCATTATCTACCTTAAATTTAGAAATGCTATTTTTTATCTAGATGTGTATGTTTTTCCTGTTTTTGTTAACAGTAATTGCATTCATGAGGATTTTCTAATTTTAATTATGTCAACCAATATTCCTTATTTTAAAAAAAATGGGAGGAAGACTTAACTGTAGTTAGGACAGCCCAGTTGAAATCCATGAGGCTTCAATCATGAACCTTATAAATGGAATCCCATTGATTTCAACTGGTCTTTAATTTTGAATCTCACCGAATTTATTTTCAGAAAATGTGCAAATTAAGCCATTCTTTCGTTATGATTTTAATAATTATAGCAAAGGGTATAAAATATAACCTGCTATTTAAATAAATTCAAAGGAACAAGACTAAATAACAGTGCTACGTATATAATCTGGTATTGAAAAGACGTTGCACTTGGTATCTATATGAATACTTTTGTATTAAATGTATTTTAGTACATGTAATTTTAACCATTCACGCATTACTATATAAATTGGTAGCAATCTCAAAAGGCTAACAAATAATAACTGCGGCACTTACTAGCAGTAGAAGATGAAGGGAAAATAATCTACCCATAAAGGAGAATATTTGTAGTTTAGAGTTGAAAATGAGGGGTTCTTGGTGCTCTCTGAGCTTGGTTGCTTTCTTGCAGATGTTTCATTACCCAAAATAGATAATACTAGTGCAAGTGAATAATCTAGGAAATAATCTACTTAGTTTTGTGGGTGTGAACAGAAAGATACATCCTATTAGCATGATATATACTGTAGCGCAAAACTAGTTGGGTGTCCTTGCTGCTAATCCTCTATGTGCAAGGAAAATGCAGAGGGAGGTGGGAATCTCAGGAGTCAGAATCAGAATAGAGCTGGAAGGTGCCTTGGAGGTCTTCTAGTCCAGTGGTTGCCAACCAGTGGGCCATGGCCCACTGGTGATCCATGAGAAAATTTTGATGGTCTGCGGAGAAATGTCACCCCCCAGAGTACTCCCCAAAGCAATTAATTCAGGCTGCGCAGGAACACAAGTCTGCCCCGCCCACATGGCCCGTGAGAACCCTCACCGCCCACTCACTCCTTACCTAGTTCTAAGTTGCTATTTTTCCTTTTATCCCCCCCACCACCACCATCAACTGTTTTGCTGTGCTGGGAAATTTAGATTAGCTAGAAAGCAGGAAATTGTTGGATTTCTTGCTTTCTAGCTAATCTTTAGATCTTCCCTTCCTTAGGACTGAACCTCCCTTAGGACTGAAGGTTCTATTATTCAATGCAGACTCAGATAGCCGATGGCAGAAACAAAGATCTCTAAGTGAATCTGTGATTCTGTGAGCAACTCAATCTGCTTGCCTGCTTTCCCTGATTTGGGGTAAAAGTTGCTCTTTTTAAATAAAAAACTCAATATTTATGTACATGGTATGTTGTGAGTTAATTTTGTGAGTTTGCTTGCTAGCAAATTTTATGTGACAGACTCAGGTAGCCGATCTCAGGTGGGTCTCTGAATGAATCTATGAGCAACTCAATCTGCCTGCCTGCTTTGCCTGATTTGGGGTAAAAGTTGCTCTTTTTAAATAAAAAATTCAATATTTATATAAATATAATATTTACATACAAGCCTTGCCCAGCCAGTCACATGACCACTGAGCCACACCCACAAATTAGGCCATGTCCACAGAACCGGTTGTTAAGAAATTTGAATCCCACCCCTGCCTTGTATGTGTGTGAGAGAGAGAGAGGGAGGGAGGGAGAGGAGAGAGAGGTTAGATCAACTCTCTCTCTCTCTCTCTCTCCCCCTCCCTCCCTCCCTCTCTCCCTCCCTCTCTTCCCTCCCTCCCTCTCCCACCAATGTCAGCAAGCCACCGTCAGTCAAAATTCATATTAGTGGTCCCTGTGATTTAAAATTATGAGTTTGGTGGTCCCTGAGGTCCAAAAGGTTGGCGACCCCTGTTCTAATCCAGCATCTGCTCAAGCAGAAGATCTGTAATGGCGAACCTATGGCACGCGTGCCACAGGTGGCATGCAGAAGCATTTGTGCCAGCACACAAGCTGCAGGCAAACTTACCTCACTGCACATGTGCATGCCTCACAGCTGATTTTCGGCCTCCCAGAGGCTTGAAGAAGGCTTCTGCAGGCTATTAAGGCTGAAAACTAATCCCGTTCCATCATTTCCTGTTTTTCCGGAAATACCAGAAGTAATGAAATGGGCCTAGTTTTGGGCCTGAAAAGCCTGCAGAAGGCTTCCTGAAGCCTTTGGGAGGGCAAAAAGGCCTCAAACTGGCTGAAAATCAGCTGTGAGATGCAGTGCAGGGAAGGGGGTGGCGGGGGTGGGTGGGGATTGCGTGTGCATGCATAAGGGGTGTGGGGGGGCGCACATTGCCTTTTCGGTGCTAGCACGCGAGTGTGCAAGCATGCCCACAATTTTTGGCACAGGAGCCCCAAAAGGTTAGCCACCACTGTCCTATACCATTTCAGACAAGTGACAATCCGTCTCTTCTTAAACACCTCCAGCACCCACAGCATCTGAAGACAAGCTGGTTAATTGTCCTCCCTGTTAGAAAGTTTCTCCACAATTCCAGGTTGCTTCACTCTTTGATTAGTTTCCATCCATTGTTTCTTGTCCTGTCCTCTGGTGCTTGGAAATTAAATTGACCCCCTCCACTTTGTGACAGCCTCTCAAATACTAGAATACTGTTATCATATCCCCTCTAGACCTTCTTTTCTCTAGAGTCTAGACTAACCAAACCCAAATCCTGCAACTGTTCTTCATATGTTTTAGTCTTCAGGCCTTTAATCATCTTAGTTGCTCTTCTTTGCACTTTTTCCAAGGTCTCAACATCTTTTTATAATGTGCTGACCAAAACTGGTTGCAGTATTCCAGGTGTGACCTTACTAAGGCTTTATAAAGCAGTTCTAATAACAATGGCATTGATCTGTCATCTGTTGGTCAGAGAAACTACTGTTAACTTAATTTCGACTGACATTTTAAGCCACATCCTCGCTAACTTTTATGAAAACCTTGGTGAATGGGGAAAATGCACCTCCATTGATCTCTTAGTTGGATTGAATTTATACTGTATTATATGTTAAGAAAACCATAATCAATAATATATATTCACTAAATTGCAGTGAGGAAGACAAAACCTAAGCCATACAGTGCAAGTGACAAATAATGCTTCCTAATCATAAACTTTGGAAGCACATGAAGTGCTAGTATGGAATATACGTGCAGAGCAGCAGAATAATTGACAACGTGTTGAATAGCCCTAGAGCAGGAGTGCTGAAATTCTAGTAAAATGCTATCTGATGCAATCATTGCCTCTATTCCCCAGGCCTGTTTGTTGCTTCAAGTTAAAGTGCATTCAACCTCCTGTCCTCAATATTCTGCCCTTTGTTAATACTCTTTCCATCACTCTCCTCCTCTTCCTAATTTGGAGCCCCTTCTATCACCCCTTTAATTTTCTGATATTGCTGCTTTCTCCACTTCTGTCTTCTAGGCCTACTCAGTTTACTTATTGCCTGAATGCTCTTCCACTTGTGGCAGTGCATTTCCTTCTTTGCTGCTGCACTTTTTTTCTTATTTTTAATCTATTGCTTTCTGCTCCCTCTGATTCTCTTTTGTATGTGCATTTACATCAATTTCTTCTCCACTTCAATTCTCCTCCACTTTGTTACTCATTTCATTTGATTCATTTCTTTGTATTCTTGCCTCCTCCCAATTCACTCTGCTGCTTCTCCTATGTTGTTCTCCTGTTTCAATATTTTTTCTGTTTTTTCTATGTATTTTTTCCTGCTCCTTCTGCCAGTTTTTGCTTGGTCTGTGACAGCGAAATAGCTGCAGTTTTTTTCATCATCAGAAGATGGAGTAGTGAAACTGAATTTCAGTGTCATAGCATCCTTTATTAATAAAAATATATATCTACAGTACCTTTATCAGTACTGTATGCAGCACTTGTTACATACTTGTTAAAATAAAAATAATGAAAAACAACAATTTAATAAAATACCAGGAACTGTCCCATCTATCTTTTGAATTGTTAGCATGCTGTAAAAGAGCCCTTATAATGATCGAAGTCATGTGTCTTTGCCTTGGAAAACTCATGCGATTTTTCCTGAGGTGTTTGTTTCCACCTTATTTGTCTTATACATGAGCTAATTGGGAAACCATTTCAAAGCTAGAATTCTGTATTACAAGAACATCTGGCTCAGATCACTCATTTGAGCAGGTCATAATGTAGTTCGTTCATGACTTACTACAATGGGGAAACAGGCAGTGAATAATATATCATGGCTTGTTTTTTGGATAGTAAACCAAAGTATAAAAACATTTCTTTTGGTTCATTGTACTTGTGGCTTAACATTTTCTATAGGCAGTATATATAGTCATTGTATGATGGGTTGGCGGAGGAATCATTTATATCATTGGGATACAAAATATCTAAATTATAAACATATGAACATTTGTTTGTACTGCTGTTTCTTTTGTCATTTTCTTTTAGATTGTCTATCTCACAGGATTTAATGAGATCTTGGTGTGTTAGAATCAATTGTTCCAAAAATATCATTTGTAGGATTATCATTCATAGTTAAGATTAATAACATAGCTAAGGTTAATAGTTAAGATGAATAACATAGCTAACAGTTTGCATCATATTCTACTTTGTCTTATAGTCTTAAATAATTTTGCTCTTGGCTTGTCTGATATCTTTTATTAAAAATTAGTGCTTTCTATGTTTTCATATCTTACCCTATCATTATCCTTCCTTTATCCTTCCTGCAGATTATTTTTTTTAATATAAATTTTATTTGCGTTTTCACAAAAACATAATACAAATAAAACATCTTTTTTTTTAGAATAGCATGATTCTGGGTTATCACTTCTTCGTACAGACACAAACTCAATTTCATATTGATCTTTGTGTTCTAAATAATCCATATCTTATTACTATTTTAACATTTTCTGCATAATTTTTCCCCTCCCTTGGTTTTCTCAACTTTATTTTTAATTATCTCATATCTAAATTCATTTATATATCTTTTTCTAAGTTTCAATGTCTTTCCAATCATATTTATACTTTTGTCTGTCCTGTTTCAATTTCATATTATCTTTTCTCATTAAACGAATTTTCCCCTATAGTTACTAATTGGAGTAATGACACCTTTTTTAATTTTATCAATTCAACTCTGATTTAAACTTCAGTTTATGCCATTAAAATTATAACATTCAATATAGTACATAACTTCCAATCGAATCCTGCTTGGTACATTCTTAAAATACACACTATGTTCTTAATATATGTATATCTGTATGTGTATGTGTATGTGTATGTATATGTATATGTATGTATATGTAATGTATATGTATATATATGTATGGTATTCAGCTTTGTTCGGGTATTTTCCATGTCATTATAGTTGTGCTTTTAAAGTTGTAGCAATGTTTCAGCAGAATCTCATCTGCCATCATCAGGCTTCTGTATTGTGTTCGTCTGTGAGTCAGACTTTCACAGCTGTTTCTGTTTTAAATTTGGTGCTAGCCTACTGCTGTGCCAGAATGGTTTTTTCTTCATCCTGATTGGTTGGGAGTCTTGGTCTGTGTTTATTGGTCTTGGAGTTTGCTGTGTTCTGCTTGATTGATGTTTCTAATATCTTCTGTCTGTTTTGCAGCTTTTTTTTTTGTCTTGATTGACTGACAACTTGGTGTTTCCTGTATTGGAGGCTTTTAGTGCAGCTTGGTTCCGAGTAAACAGATGGCTATCATTTATTAGGAAGCTAGGTTTCATCTGAGTGCCTTGTTGGGGTGATATCGGGGGTGTCTGTTTGTGCCCAGGTGTTTGCCTGGCTTGTGGTGTGGAGATTTTTTTGTTTGTGAGTGCAGGCTTCCAAATATTTGACAGTCTGGTGGAGTCATCTCTTCTATTCATGCTTTCAGGTCTTTTCAATCTCTATGGCTTCTCTGATAATTCTGTAGCTGGGGTTTTCTGTAGCAGCTAGGGTTTTGGTGCCATTGAAGTCGATGCTATGATCTGTTGCTTTCATGTGTTGGACTAGTGAGGAAGTGTGTTCCACCTGGGCACAAATAGACCCCCCCTTATACCTCCAGCTCAAACACACCCCAACCAGGCACCCAAACAGGGGAGGAGAGATGCGGCTCTCCTCGACCTTGGTGGCAGTCTCCCCCCCGTCACCACCTCTACGGGATGGCTTAGCCCCGAATCCAGCTGGCTCGGGGCGCTCCAGCGGCGGGCATGTATCGAAATCATGCACGATCGTTATTTTGGTCTGTTGCCAAAGATACTCAAACCGGAAGTCCCCCTTCCTGCAGATTATTTATATGAATGAAATTGCTAGATTTGTTTTGCTTTTCATTGTATCATTATAAATATTGATACATTATATTGTTTCAATATGGTGATGTTTATGGATTACTTGAGATGATTAACATTCTATTATTTAGAAAATTTAGAGTTGAGTATAGAGAAGTGATCTCTCACTATTAATTTACAAGCATAAAATCAATTGACTTTTTTATTCTCATTTGAATATAACATTGAAAAAGTCTCACTCTGATTTTCATCGCATTTGTTATATGATAAAGATTTCAGTCTTAAACTGATTGCTTAATACTAAAGTTTCCATTGTATTGTTACACTCTGTCTATCTAAAACTTGTTAATAAAGGGGGAAAATAGCTAAAGGAAATTTTAAAAGGTTTAAAATACCAAAAAGTATGTTGAAAAATAAAAAGGAAATTTAAAAAGAATTGCTGGATTTCTGATTTCTTCTTTGTTATAATCTACCACTTTACAATATGTGTAGACATTTAGGCCCCTTAGAAACCAAACTGTAAGTTAATATACTTGCTGTACTGTATGATATTTGTATGTATGGAAACCATTCTTGCTTAAATTTGGTCAAACTTCTAGTGTACCTGTGAGTATATTAATTTTGTCATTATTGTGTATTCTCTAAGGACCAATCAGTTATCAGTATAACATTTTGTATCCATTTTCCTTTAAGTTGTTAATTGGTGTGTAATTTATTTTAGATTTAAGTCATAATTCTTCCCATTATTGTGTTGCAACTATTTGAAATTTTGAAATTTTGCATCCACTTTTTCATATCATTTATTTATTCTATCTTGCATCATATATAAAGTTTATATATGTGCCTTTATACATAGTATTGGTTTTGCATGAACATTTCAATTTTTTTTCTTAATATCCTTCTTTCTTGACATCTGATTTTATCCTTCCTACAATTTGTAAATACATCACCCATGATTTATTCCAGTCTTCATTAAGTAGTCCTTTTCAGTAAATTTGCAAAACCTGAATTAACCATATCTACATATATAGTCTCATTTTTCTTGCTGTAATTATCTGAAAAATGAAACATATTTGAAGAAGCCAGAGATGAAACTATTGGGCTTATTATTCCCTTTGTATAATTTCATATCTTTATCAAATTTTGTTTAATAATGTTTAACATATTTATCTTCCTTCATATCTCTATATAGTGTAAATATCTATGAAATCTATCAGCTAAGCCAACTATTTCCAGAATTGCCACTCTGCTATTTGGGAATTTTATCCACTGTGATATTCATGACAGGCTTGCTTTATGATGTAATTTGAAATTTGGGAGAGTGAGATCATCTTTTTTTGTAGTCTCATAGAATTTTTATTTGATTTTGGGTGTTTTCCCCTCTCCATATAAATGTAGTGACAGTTTCTTGCCATTTAGGTAATGTTCTCTCTGATATTCCGATTGGTACCATTTGAAATAAATAGTTTATCTTGAGAAATACATTCATTTTGAAAATTGTAAAAGATCCTATAATCAAGATTGCTTTAGGTTCCTCCATCATTCAAGATCTCTTTTAATTTGTGGCCATAATTTGACATTGTTATTTTTATATATTTCTTGATTGTATCATGTTGATTCCAAACTAATATTTTGCTAAATAGGATAACAACCAAATTTCTTCTGGCAGAAGTTGATTTTCCCTTGTACTAAAAATGCTGTAATTAGTTTTGTTTTCTTAACACTGATTTTATATAAAGTGTTCTCCATAATTCTCCATAATTGTAAATTGTTTTCCTTAACTGAAATGAACTAATTATCACAATTAATACTGCATCATCTGCATAACATTTTAAGCTTATATTCTTCTTCACAAATGTTGAGGCCTATTACTTGTTTATCATCTTTGACTATTTTTTGCCGATCTTTCTCTTGCAATGATAAATAGTAAAGGAAAGAATGTTCATTCTTGCCTTGTCTGTTTACTGATTTGGAACTCTGCCAGACCTCATTGCTTTTTGCCATTTGTATATACCTTTAACCCAAGTTTGCATCTCTTCTGCAGGATTCATTTTATTTAGTACCATTGTAAGTTGTCAAAGCTTTTTCTCCATCCCAAAAAATTAGTGTAGCTTTCTTTTTTTTTTTGTTTATATATTTTGTTGTATTGATGGTAAACCTATTGTAACCCTTTAAAAAGCAGTTTGGTATCTGAAATACATTTCTATAGTCTGTTAGCTAATATGTTAATGAAAATCTTTACAACAAGGGAATTGGTATGCATTGCTACTTGAGATTCACATTCTCTTAATTGAAGGTAAAAACTTGTCTTTGTTACATGTACATTATTCTACTGAAACCCATATTGAGTTACCTTTAAGATTTTTCTTATTTTTGAAAGTTGCTGTATAGACTATAGCTTCTAATCCTTCCTGGGTGGTAAAGCCAATTGACACTTCTAGTTGATGGCCTGAACTATGAATGCCGAAAGCCTTGCTTACAGGAGTCAATGATTCATCTCTTAAAGTATCTCTTTGTTGTTTTGTCTAAACAGACAAGATATATAAATTATTAAACATTAAAATAGTATACATAATAATTAGTATTACCACTGTTTAGTAGTAGTAAATGCTCTTCAATATTTAATATTATTTAACATTAAAATATTACATGTAATATTTAAATAGTATACTACTTCATATTTAAATTATTTGGAAGATTCAGTGTTGTTCTATAACTGGATATGAGTTTCTGGTGATGATTCAAATTTTTGTTATGAAAGTTTGTAACTGCTTCATACAGCTATTCCTCGTTTAACAACCATTTGCCAGTGACTGTTCAGAGTTATAATGGCGCTGAATGAATGTTTATAATTTGTCCTTGGAGATATCGCTGTTGCAGCTACCCCATGGTCATGTGATCAGAATTTGAGGACTCAGCATGCACAGTTGCCAAGTGCACTTCAGCTCCTCCCTCCTGCCTTTCTGCCCCCCGTCCCTGCCCTTTTAGCCATCCTGCCCTCTGCACCTCTACCATCTTGCCCTCCATCACCCCTAGGAGACTTTCACCATCCTCCTCCTCCTCCTGCTGGAATGGCTCACCTGCCTGTCCCTCTCCAAAGCAGTTTCTGGGTGCATGTAGCATTCCCAACGACTTGTGCTGCCAGCAGCTGCCTTGCAAAGGGCCAGCCCAGGTAGACCTTGTAAGCAGGAGAAGGAGATATAGTGAAGGTTGGTAGGAGGAAGCTGAGGATGGAGTGGCAGAGTGCAGGGTTACCAAAAGAGCAAGATAGAGGGGGTAGGGGCTGAAGCAGAAGCAAGAATGACAGGGCAGGAGAAGCATGAAGCCCTTGCCTAATGAGGGCGAAGTCTTGGCCTAAGAACTGCAACTGGGACTGCTGGAATTGCCCTCATTAAGTGGTGTGGTAACATATTTCATTTAACCTTAAGTGACAATGAACAGCTTAGACAATGCTGAGTGATGGAAATGCCTGCCCCCAGATAGGGTCATGAAGCGAAGAACATTTGAAATTCAGAACTACTGTTTGAACTGATATCTGTTGAATAAGACAAATAGCCTGAAACTGAATCCAGACAAATCAGAAATTATGCTGATAGGCACTTGCAAGAACAAGATTGACTGAGTTTCATTTTTTCTATTTGAATAAATGCTCAACATTGTAATTCTTTACGAGCCAGAATGGTTAGCTAATACTTTACAAATTGCATGTAATATTTAGAGTCTATGCAATCTTGGGAAGAGGCAATATACTAATCTGATTTTTTTTTTAAATACTCTTGTAGTGTTCTTAATGTAAGGCAGCCCTTGAAGCCCTCTGAAAGAGATAAATAAGGTGGATGATAGCTCTGTACTAACTCTTCTTTTTCTTCTACTCCTCCAACTATTCCTTAAACTTTTTCAGTGGAGGCCAGGATGCTGTGTAGGCTCTTTACAACATTATGTTTTTTCAGCGAATCCTTTCCTTTCATCTAGTCCTACATTTCTTTAATTCCTGTTAAGGTGTTACTTTAGCAATTAGCACTTCATTATCTACCCTTTTCACTCCTAATAAGAGTATAAATCCTTACTCCTTTCAAATCTAACCATCATTTTTACTAAAATAAAAATATGCATTTAACATGGAAAAGTAGCGTAGACATATTAATCTTGACACATTAATTAGCCTCTCTGGGTACAATGATACTCTGCAGGCAATCTGCATATTTACAATATATTTATACCCAATTCTTGATGTGAATGTTTACTAAGTAGGTTTCAGGTTGTGTAGTCATCTTTTAATATGCAAATTTTCAGCTTGAAAATGTTTTGAAAAATTGTTGCAATGAAGAATATAAGTTTTGTCTGTTACTTAATAATATTTCCCCCAAAATTACTACCTTCTAAGCATTGATTAAAACCTGATTTATTTTGGAACATAATAAGTTGTTTTGAAGGAATAAATTTGATTTCTAACAATCCAGGGAGACAGAGGTGGTATTCAGCAGGTTCTGATCAGTTCTGGAGAATTAGTAGCGGAAATTTTGAGTAGTTTGGAGAACCGGAAAATACTACCTCTGACTGGCCCCATCCCCATCTCTTCTCTGCCTCCCAAGTCCCAGCTGATCGGCTAGGTCTTCTTTTGTTGCCCTGCCCAGGAGAACGGAGCTGGAAAGCAGGTTAGTGAGGTGGGGAGGGAATGGGATTTTGCAGTTACCTTCTCCCTGGAGTGGGGAGAGAATGGGGATTTTAGAGCATCCTTCCCCTGCCACACCCACCAAGCCATGCCCACAGAACCGGTAGCAAAAAAAAAATTGAATCCCCCCGAATATCTTTGTTAAAATGGGTTTAAAAGTGAAAATAGCAAAATTGCCTTCATTTGCAATTTCTGCAGCAAATACAAAATAAGAATTGATGACATGGAAGCCGGGCATCAAATGTACAGGTAGTCCTATATGTATGACTATAATGAGTCTGCCCATTAGTGCAAGTTGTGATGGCTATCCACATGATTATTCCATTGAATGACTCCCATTCCTGTTTTCCCCAATGCTGTTGTTAAGTGGAGCAAAGGTACCTCAGGGTCACCGGGAAGCCTAATGCAAGCCCTGCCTTGGCTTTTCCCATCCTCTGAAGCATCCCGTGCTCCGTTTCCCATTCTTAAGATCTCTGCAGGCCTTGGGCCTGCTTTGCCATCCCACCAGATCCCCACACACTATACCCCACCACCATCACATATTGCTCACTTATTTTTTGCTGCGGATGTCCTGGAAATTCCACAGGTTATCTTGGAGAAGAAAAACAGACTGTTCCTTCTCTGTCTATCCCAGAAACGAGCACCATTTTTGGAGAATCCTAGGGACACAACCTAGCAATACAGCTTAGCGATATTGAGGGATGTGGCATGCTGGAAACTGCAGGAGAAACAAAAATGGGAGAGCTTTATCCTAACTTTGTTCCCCACTTACAGTTACTAAGCCAGGCATGCTAATAGTTGTAGGGAAAAACTAAGGTGGGAGAGCTTTATTCCACTTTTCTTTCCCCCACCACCAATGGCTTCGAGCCTTTCTTTCTAGCCCAGGGCACTAAAAGGTGGGGACGGGCGGAAATGTCTCTCAGCTTCATTTTACCCACTAGCTTCCATTGTGCCTGGCTTAGAAAAGAAGACTAAAAGCTGTTGGGGGTGGGGGAACAAAGGTGGAACAAAGTAAGTGAGCAATTGTGATAAGAGTAGGTGGGGAGGATTGTGTGGGAGCTGGTATAGTGGGAAGTTAGCCCAAAGTCTATGGGGACTCGGCTTGTGGGGGGATGAGAAATAGGTGGGGTCATACTGCAGTAGCTCTGTGGTCAGTTGTAAAGATGAATGATCACAGGAACACTGCAGAAGTCTTAATTTTGAAACTAGGTCATATGTAAACTGGGTTAAGCAGTCACTAAGTGACCAGTCATAAGTCAAAGACTACCTGTTGTAGTATTAGTATAGCCAGAGGTCACAGATGCTGGAAATAATAATCTCAGAAGTTAGGCATTTTGCATTCATATATAAAGCAGATTTCAATAACTTTGTCTGAAGGTCATATTTCATCTTTGAGATATCTTTGAGGTCTTTCATCTTTGAGGTATTACAAAGCACAGTCCAAATAGAATGGAAAGTACATTTTTCTTCAGTTTGAGTTCAGCTCCTGGTGGCTTCATGGATATGTTTGTGTAGTTTTCCTGGGAATATTATGCAAATGATTTTCTATTCCTTCTTTGGGAATTTTTAAAAATAGTTCCCAGTTAGTCTTTAATTTTGTTATTTCTTACTGATCTTCTATCCAGTCAGCAACCAAAAGGAAAAACAAGTTGCCAGAATAGGCAGGTTATTAAAAATATAAGCATAAATAAATTGGTGTTAATTGTATCAAGTTAAATTAAATTGTATGTATTTATTACTTAAGTTCTCTCTTATCTTAATGTTTCTTTCAAAGTGATTTGTTTATACCAAGGGTCTTCAAATTTGGCAAGTTTAAGACTTGTGGACTTCAATTCCCAGAATTTCTGAGCTAACATGACTGGAGGAGGAATTCTGGGAGTTGAAGTCCACAAGTCTTAAAACTGTCAAGTTTGAAGACCCCTGGTTTATACACATGCACATATTTTCACACTTACACATATGTATCTAATTTAGGCCAGGAAAATCAATGGGAACAAACTAATTAGCAAGGAAGATTTGATTTTTTAAAATTTACTGATAAACATAGTTCATATCTGAATTAAACTTTTCTCAAATCATCTCACATGCCCCTAGTATGAATGGAATATTTGTATATGCATGCATGGAGCAACTGACACAGTCCTTGGAATCAAGGAAATTGCTTAACTGTACTCCTATCCAAAATACCTTGTTGCTCATCCATGGCTGAATACCTACTGTTTTAGAACTAAAATTTCACTCACATTTTAATATATTTCATTTAGGTGCATTCTTTGCTTTCTATTTCTATTTTATTTCATCTTTTTAGAAAAAAGTAGGAAAATAGGTTTGTATATTGTATTTAATAACATTCTCAGATGGAATGTTTGTCACATAACATCCATGTATATAAGTACTGTACTTGCCATCAGGCATACTGGTGAAACCACTGCCTGCTATCCTTTCGGTAGCTACCTAGAAGCATATCTTATTTTTCATAAAATTCACATGGACTGTAGAGACCATCTAATCTAACTTCTAGTCAATACAGGATCCACTAAACAGCTCCCACAGATGTCCATTCAGTCTCTGCTTCAAGACTTTCATCAAGAAAGAACTTACTATTTCATATGGTGGCCTGTTCCACTTGATACTTAACCTGAACTTTCTCCTTTGTAATTTTAACTTCATAAATGACAGTGACAAATTGAAGTAAGTTCAGACGACGTGCTCCCACTCCAGAGTATCAAAGTAAGTACTCTTTGTTTTGTGAAATAGCCTTTCACATATGACTGTTGTCATATCTCCTCTCATCTATCTTTTCTATAAGATAAACATATCTTAGATCTTTTAATCGTTCCTTATAGGATTTGGTTTCTCGATCTTCCAGAATCTTGATACTTTGAACTTTCTTCAAATTGTCATTGTCGTTTATGAAGAGCTGGAGACAGTTCTCCACAAGTGAGGCCAAGTCCCAGTCACAGTTACCTTTCATGATCTAGATTCTGTCCTCCTGTGGATACAGCCCAAGATGACAGTTGCATTACACTGCTAACTCATGTTTGACTTGTGATCATGTAAGTCAAGCCACCCATCCTATAATTGTGCCTTAAAACTTTCCTATACATGCAGAATTTTACATTTTATTAGTTAAATTGTTCATTTCTTACTGGTCGAATCTGTTTTGATTGTTTGGAAATTCTCTTTTATGTAAACATTAGCCACCCTTCCAAGTTTTGTGTTTTCTGCAAACTTCATAAATATCTCTTTTATATTAAACATTGGCCAAAACATAAAAAGGCCTGGGGCATTTTTTTCAATATTGCTTTTCAAACTGAAGTTACTTAGAACTATTTATGAGCATTCTTTGAATACAGTTATTTAATCAATTCCTGAGTCTAACAATAGTGTCATCTAGACCAGAAGTCGCCAACATTTTGGATCTCAGGGACCACCAAACTCATATTTGTAAATCACTAATATGATTTTTTTTAAAAAAAAGATAATATATTTAATATAAAATTTTACTTTTTATATTAAATATAAATTTAATATAATTTTTTTTAAATATAAAAACATATAATTATAACATTTAATTATAACAAAATTGTAAATGCTTAATCATAACTGTGGGGCAGAATGAAGGGAAAGGTGGGGCCTCTCTCATCCTTTGGGGGGAAAGAGGGAGGATTTAATATTGCTGGCATTTAAAAGAAGCCACATGGTGCCTGGAGGCTGGGAAGGTCTGGTTGGGGAGGAACCAGCTCCCCCTCAAATGGAAGAAAAGCAGAGCCCCCCCAATCTGGTCTCCTGATTTCATATCTTCCCCCTAGTCAGGAAACCTCTCCCTCCTTTGCCACGTGTGGCTGCCTGGAGTTGGAGGAGGGAAGGAGGGCTGGGCTGGAAGCATTGAGGAAGACGGGCTCCTAATAACCAGGCAACACCCCCCCCTTTCAGTCTCCACACAAGAAGAGGACTCCCCAAGGCTAAGCTCCAGATTTTTCCCACCACCTCCAAGCAGAGAAGGGGAGGTGTTGAGCCCATAAAAGCTCAAGCTCTCGCCTGCACAATCAGGCTGTTTATTAGGAGCCTGTCTTCCTTGGTGCTCTTTTGGTCTGGGCATTTGGTCTTCCCCATCCCCACCCCATGCCAAAGGAAAGCCAGCTGGGCTTCTCCTTCCCTCCTACCCTTCCCCCTGCTCCCTTCCCCTCACTCAATCCTACTTTGGGATAGAGGAGAACACACTGGAAATGTGTGTTGGCATTTCCAATATTCATTTCTTCGGCGCTTGCCTGTAATTCTTCGCCTGACTTGCTGAGGGAAGAGAGCAGCCCTGATGTCTCTGCTGCCCCCCCCAGGAAAGAAAGCAGCAGAAACATAGCTCTTGCTGGGGCAAAAGAGCAGAGATCAGAAGGCACTGGCAACAGAAAGCGGCGCTTTTTAAAGGTGGCAGCTTGTGTCTTTTGTTGCCTGTGCCTTCCTCAATCTCTTTTCTTTCGCCCCAGCAAGAGCTATGTTTCTGCTCGCTTTTCTTGTGCCTTCCCTGGACAGCGATGAGGGGGCAGCAGAGAGGGACGAGAAAACTGACACCAATGTCCCATTCCGGATCTCTGAACTGGATGGTGAGTGCAGACTTGCCCACTCCGCCCCTCCCACCACCACAGCTGGTACTTTTCTTCCCCGGGCCAGCCCTACAGCCCACGGCCATCAAGGAAGAGCCTAGACCAGGAGAGGTGAGCTGGAAGGTGCAGGAATGCCACGCAAATGCAAGTAGCACGGTGCTCCTGCACCTTCTAGCCATCTCTATCGCTGCTTCAGCCCGCCTGTGCCGCCAGTCCCCTCTTGCTGCAATAACACCATTATCTCATCCTGGCTGGCAAGGGCTGCACTGCTTTTTGCAGGTTTGCGCCCAGCCGAAGGGTGGGGAGCCAGAGGGTGGGTGGGCCATGTGGTTGGCGCAACCTTGTGTTTTCATGAAACCTGGATTAATTGCTTGCAGGGGATGCTTTGGGAGAGACATTTCTTTGCAGACCACCAAAATTTTCTCACGGACCACCAGTGGCTGCAGACCACTGGTTCGTGACCACTGATCTAGGCCATGTTATACAGTTTTATTAATAAGGAGGTATTCTGTTGAAAGCTTTACTGAAATCCAGATACATCATGTCTATATCATTATTCTGACCTACTAAATTTATAACTGTCACAGATAAAGATTACATTAGCTAGGCAAATTTCTTTATAACAAAGCCATTCTAACTGCAGCTAATTGTAGCACACCTGTCAAAGTGTTTATAAACATACTACTTGATCATTATTTTAAAATCTTGTCCAGCATAAATATCAAGCTGACTAGTAGTTTTCTGTATCTTCTTTCTTCCCTTTTGTGAAGATTGGGATGACAGTTGCCTTTCTCCAGAGTGGTGTCGATAGGATCCAGGCAGTGTGGGTTGTCTCTGGTCTGGTAGCTTTTTAGACTGAATTGGTTAAAACTGAGGACATGCCTCCAGCTCTCCAATGGTCCCCAGTGTTTAATTCAATCCGGAGCTCTGCAGATGTGTTTTGTGGCACTCTGTGTTTCTTCAGATTTGTTGTCATTGCAATTGGACTTAGCATCAAATTAGTTTCTCAATTTAGCAACCAGCGACTTTGGCTTGAGTCGCTCTAAGGTTTCCTCGTGTTGTTTTTGAAGCTTATTTAGTGATCAGAGAAAGTGACAGAGCGTGAGTATGGTGGTGCCTGCCTGTCCCAAGAGGGAGCGCAGCTAGCAACAGGGGAAAGTGGTGCAATTTACAGCCTACCAGGGCTGCCTGCCTTTCAAGGAGGCACTCCTGGAGCGCCTGGCAGACTCAGAGTTTGGTCTGCTGAAGATCAGCTGGAAAGTGCTCTTCACACCGCCATTTGAAGTGAGGTTTTGCCGAGAGCATCATTTTAAGACGCAGCTATCAGCAGAGAATAGTGGCACAATCTTGAGATTCCTGAGGCTACCTGTCCTTCAAGGAGGCAAGCCCATGGTACCTGGCAGACCTGGAGATCGGTCTGCCATGGATCAGCTGTGTAGCGCCTTTCCTACCACCAATCAGCCCAAACATTTTGATCGGAGGTCTGCCTGGCTGGCATGCCAGTTCTTTTTTTGGTTACTTCAAGTGCTCTCTGGGACGCCTGCCCCTCAGGGAGTGCAGTCCCAGAGCAACTTGCTCTTTCAAAACTGCTCTTCCAGAACAGCTGGCAGTGGTTTGCGAGGTAATGCAAACCGCAAAGGTTTGACAAAATCTTTTTATCCTCCCTGACTTGTCTAGTTGAAGGACAGCGACAGTTCCCTTCATACTACAGACATAATAGCCAGATTGCCGGATTTAGTGGCCTTAGTAACCGCACGGGCTGCCTGCCTGGAAGGAACGCATTTCCAAGGTAGCTGAGCCTGGTCCTCCTTCTTATCACAGTTAATAGGGAACTATTTAGTTTGTTAAAAACAAATAAGCCTTACATTAGATTATTTAGATTAAGGGGTAAGTGGTAGGATGGCAGACACCAGCAGCAGTCTGACCACATCTCAAACTGTGGTCAGGGCTCAAGCTAGTTTTAAAGGATCCAGAAGGGCTTCTACAAGGTCAAGTAGATCAGCCAAAGAGGCAGCAGCCAAGCTGAAGGCTAAGGCTATCTTGTCTAAGAGTGTTTCCAAGGCTGAGGAAAAGGCTGAGCGTAGACTTCAAAAAGCCTTGGAGAAACAGATTGCCAGAAAGGTCAAAGAAGCAGAAAAACTCACTCAGCTAGGCCTTTAAGTGAGGTTCAAGAAGATATGGGGCAGCCTCTAGATTTTTCCAGCACAGTAGGTCAGAGTGGTGGGACTGCGACGCAGGGTTGGCCACCCTGCGGCTCTCAAGAGCTGGGCAGTGCTTAGGGAACGTTTTTAGCTCCCAGGATGGGTCCCCTTAGGCAGTCTCCCTTTCAGGTACCTTGTCACCAGGTGTTGCTGAACTCAATGAGGCCTCTTCCCACTTCGGTGGGGCTCTGCCGGCGGGGAGTATGATGCCAATATGCCACCAGAGATACAAAGATGGATTTTGTCAGCAGTCCACCAGGGCTATGCGGCTGGCCTTATGCAATCCCGCCAACCCACACTGCCATTGTCAGGGCCTTCCCTTGCCCACTGTCTAGTTAGTCCGCACCAGGCTCAATTTGGATATGCAGAGTTTGAAGACCCTCACTCACTCACCAGCCTCGTCTGAATGTGATCACTCTGAGAGCTTGGTAGATGAGGGGGAGATTGAACAGGATCTATCCAATGATGATGGCAGAGCCATTGACAAGCCTGTTTTTAAAGGGCTGTTTTGGGCTCATTTGTTCAAATCCTTACTTTTCAAGGTTACTTGAAAAGTGCTACTTGGCTTGATTTGGAACCAGCTGTTCCAGACACTCCTCTAGGTGGGTCTGAGCCCAGTGATCTTTTATTTGCTGAACCGATGGAGGTGGATTCCATCACCAAATCTCTTCTTCAACATGGTCCAATGATAACTGGACTTGCCGGGCGCTTACTCCAATGCCACTTCATTTGATAAAAATTTTTTAACATGGCCATATCCCTGGCAGAAACTCTTCAGCTCTCAGAAGTGGATGAACTGGTGTTAGCATTAGCATCGTCATTGGCAATTTTTAATGATGCTGATAACATCCTGAAAGCAGATGATAAAAAAAAAAATCTCAACTGACATTGTGCAAGGCGCACCTGGCTGCAGTGTGGGCGGTAAAGACTGCTACCACAGCATCTTTTTTCACCAGATCATCGCTGATTTGGCTGTGCCAAATGCAAGAGTGGGTACCTGCCAATGACATCAGAACTCACCAAGATTTCAACAAGGTGATTGTGTCGGCAGAGTACACAGCCGACACCACACTTAATTCAGTGAAGTTTGCCTTTCAGGCCATCGCATCAGCAGGACGGCGCACACCTCCTGTGGCTCAAACATTGTCAGGCTGATACCAAGCGCAGATGGAAGGTATCCTCTGCTCCATATAAGGGAGACAAACTATTTGGAACCAGTGCTTGTGGAACCCAGAGACAGGCAAAAGATTCTACCTTCCATTTCCTGAAGGGGTGATAATAGATTTGTACCATCCTTTTGTCGGTCCTTTCAGGCCCCCTTCTACAGGCCGAGCTTTCAACGGACTCAGGGTCCATTTGGTCAGAGGCAGGAATTCCAGTTGACCAGGGCTCTTGAGACAAAAGCAGGCCCCAGGCTCACAGTAAGTGGCCCTTTCGAGAGGCAGCTCACACTCATTTCGAAGATCTGGGTGACTGCTATACTGAAGCTCCCATTGATGGCAGGCTATAAATTTTCACAGACCAATGAGAGCAGACCACTACAGATGCATGGGTATGAAGCATGACAAGACATAGCCTCTCCCCAGAATTGCAATCCACCTCCCCTCCCGAGGTTCTTGATCCATTGCCCCTGGTCAAAGGACACCGCCAAGAGAAGATTGATGGAGGAAGCTATTAGCTATCTGGGCCATAGAAATTGTTCCAAAAGAACAGGAGGGGCATAGATTTTACTCAATACTATTTGTGATCCCCAAAAGCTCGGAGAATGGAGAGCCTTTCTCAATCTCAGTGGTCTGTATTGCTATCTTGTTTACCGCAGATTCAAAATGCACACTCTGCAATCCATACTAGAGAGTGTCAGGAGGGGGATTATTTAAAATCCATCGACCTCACTGAGGCGTACCTGCATGTCCCCATTTGGCCAGACTATCATCAATTACTGAGATTTTATTATGAGGGCAGGCATTTACAATACTGGGCCCTGCCGTTTGGACTGGTGTCAGCATCCAGAACCTTTACCAAGATCCTTGCAGCGCTGACTGCTCATCTGAGAACTATATCAATCTGAATACATTGTTAACTGGACGATATCCTGGTACAGGCCTCATCCCTCAGTCGAGCCGAAGAAGATCTGAGAATCACCATGCAGACGCTGAGTACCCACGGCTTTTCTATCAATTTCAGCAAGAGCCACGTAACACCTTCAACTCATATATTGCATCTGGGGGCAGTCATAGACTCCTCAGACGGCATAGTATACCTTTCACCAGACCGGCAGAATGACATCAAAGCCTTAATGGCATAGATCCAAAAGGACAAAGTTGTCTTCCTGTCATTGCTTTCTCAACTACTAGGCAGATTAATCTCTTGAATCGCAATTGTGCCCTGGGCACGTCTACATGCAAGAGCGTTGCAGTGGTTCCTGCTCCCATATCAGAGAGCAAGGTGGAGCAATTCATCAACGAGTTCGAATCCTCCCAAAAGTCTTAACATCTCTGCTGTGGTGGACATCCTCAGCTGTCTCCATGGGGTCGCTATTCTGAGAGCAGGATCAACTAACAATAACAATGGACACCAGCCTTCTGTGCTGAGGGGCACATTGCCAGGGCCAAGTTGCTCAGGGCAGGTGGTCAGAGACAATTAAAATTCAACATAAGCTGTCTGGAACTACTAGCAGTGCACCTGGCCCTTTGGTAATTCAAGAGCCAGATTACGGAACAGCACTTGCTCCTTCTGATGGACAATGTGGCCACAAAGGCCCACATCAACCGCCAGGGGGTTACTCACAACCACTTACGAGGGAAGCAGAGCGGTTGTGTCATTGGGTGGAAAGGAAGGCAGAGCATATCTCAGGGGCAAAGAATGTGCGAGCAGACTGGCTGAGCAGATCCACAGTGGATCATTCCGAGTGGCACCTGCATCCAGCTCTGTTCAAGGAGATGACGGATTGATTCAGCATGCTGATAGTAGACCTCTTTGCATCTCCCACAAATGCGCAATTGCCAAGGTTCTTTTCCGGGTTCCCGTCACCTGGGGCAGAAGGGGTCAATGCTCTCCGGTGTTGGTGACCTCATGGCCTCCTTTATGCCTTCTCACCATTACCACCCATAGCAGCTATGATCAGGAGGGTGATCACCGAGAAGGCGGAGGTGCTGTCCTTGTGCCCCACTGGCCCAGACATCCATGGTTCACAGACTTGCGCGGCCTGTCAGTCACCAGACCATGGAGGATTCCCCCTGAAAGGATCTTCCTCAGCCAGGGGCCCATAGACCATCCGGAGCCTCCGTGGTTCCAATTGGCCGTCTGGCACTTGAGAGGAGAATTCTGACAGGGGAAAACTCCTCCTGGATAATTAACACCATTCAGGCTGCCAGGAGACCATCAACAATGAGAATTTATGACGCAACCTGGAGGGCATTCTGCCTGTGGTGCAGGCAGAGGGAGCTTGACCCCATTTCAGTTATAGTGGCCCAAGTACTAGACTTTCTGCAGGCAGGGCTGGATAAGGGCCTGGTCCTCTCAACAATTTGCAGGCAGGTGGCGGCCCTTTCAACGGTGTTGACTGGAGTCCCTGGCCCAGCTCCTAGTGGTCTGTAGGTTCCTCAGAGATGCTTCTTACCTCAAATCTCCAGTGGTACATAGGTTTCCCATATGGGACCTCTCCAAGGTGCTTCAGGCACTTAACGAAGGCACCCTTTGAACCACTGAGATCTGTCAGCCTTCGAGTTTTTTCATATAAAGTGGTTTTCCTCGTGGCTATAATATCGGCCAGGAGGATATCGGAGCTGGCAGCCCTGTTGGTTAGGAAGATCTTTGCCTCTTCCACGCCAACCAGGTGGTCCTGCAGTTGGACCTAGCCTTCATCCCTAAAGTCAACTCCTCTTTTCATTGAGCCCAAGAGTTGATCCTGCCCGGCACCATCTCATGACCGGGAGAAAGTCTGGCATACTCTGGATGTAAGGTGGGTCCTCCACACACACACACACACACACACACACACACACACACACACACACACACACACACACATATCTATATATATTTATACATATCTATATCTATATATACATATATATATTTATACATACGTATATATGTGTGTATGTGTGTGTATGTGTGTATGTTCTGGCCAACTACTATGGGACAAAAAAATCTCACCATCGACCATTGGCAGATGGATTAGAGATTGCATTGTCAAGGCTTATGAAGAGCATGGCCTGGAAAGACCAAATCTTATTACAGTGCACTCCGCGCAAAGCACAGCAACAACAGTGCCTTGGGCCACACAAGCTTCGGTGGAGGAGATTTGTCGAGCAGCGACCTGCTCCTCACCTACGCCTCTTATTCGCCACCATCGGCTCGACACCTTTGCCTCAGTAGAGGCAGCTTTTGGGAGACGGGTCTTGCAAAGGGTACTCATGGCACAGCAGTCTCAAGATCAGACGGAGACCCGCCCATAGGACATTAGCTTTGGTATGTCCCACACTGTCTGGATCCTATCGACACCAATCTGGAGAAGGGACATTGGTCTTATCTGAGACACTTCTTCTCAGAAGGTGGAGATAGGATCCAGCCCACTCTGAAGACTGTCTGGTGCAGGTGTGGAGAGGACAGTCATTGGTGATCAACCTCTGGAATCACTTCGACTTCATGAACACTGGGAACTGTTGGAGAGCAGAAAGCGTGTCCTCAGTTTAAACAATTCAATCTAAAGAGCTAGCAGATTAGAGACAACCCACATTGCCTGGATCCTATCTCCACCTTCTGAGAAGGAGCATCTCAGGTAAGACCAATGCCCCTTTTCCAAATTTCTGTGTCCCAGGAGTTCTCAAAGATTATCAAAAGTGTTCCTATCATTGCTTCTTTTAGTTCCTTCTATATCCTGAGATATAGAGGTTAGGACCTTGTGATCTGAACATTTGTTCAGCAACTGTTCAACAGCTGAATGAGTGCTAATTATAGCCAGTTTCTCAGAGTTCCAGCCCCGCAGCATTTCCACAGTCATATAATGACGATTTATAATGTTCTCTGCTGGCTTCCCATAAGCAGTGGGGAAGCCAGTAGGAAGTTTGAAGTAAAGATCACTTGAAGTCCTCACTTAACGGCACACACAATCCTTGCTTAATGAAGGCGACTGGGACTGCTGGAACTGCCATCACAAAGCAATGAATTACATGACATTGTACTTTACAGCCACATTACTTAGTGATGGCAATTCCTATCCCAATTGCTATCAGAAACCAAGGGCTACTTCTTGATACACCTGGCCTGAAGTCTTGAATTTCTTTAAATTAGGTAAATTCTGTCTCTTTTGCCTCTCCTAAATTGCAGATTCTTTGTTCTCTCAGAGGTGGAATGACCATCTAGGGTTCTATTTCTGTTCTGAAAAAAGACATGCATAAAATAGGAGTTCAGAAGTTTTGTCTTTTGGCCATTATCAATTCATACTATTTTCTCACACTGAACCTACAGTACATCCTCTCTGACTTTACTTTTATTTTTAAGATAGTCTTTTTTATTTTTGGTATCTCTTGCAAACTCAGCTCATTTTGAACTTTAATATTTTAATTTCATTCCTTTTTCCACAATGAGAAATTGAGTCTGCCTTAATTTTAGTACATTGAATTAAGGGGCTTATCTATTTATTACAGCAAGTTAATTGGTTCTGAATTATTTCACAAATGAATTCAAGCATATTGTTTGTCTATATGGAAATGCATGCTGTACAATTGGAAAGTCTTCATTGGTGAATATTTTGATATTGTCTGAAGTAAAGGCATTCAAGAGTTTATTCATTTATTTAAAACATTTACTTTACGTAGGTGTCCATCTTTCAGCCAACTCTATGCTGAAAGTAAGCAGATATGCTCTGTACTTTATATTTAAATAGAGAACTACTTGAAGTTCCAAGACATTTTTACGATACATGAAAAATGCAATGATAAATTATTTAGATGGGAAGTAATGTCCTTTTAAAAAAATGCATGATATATTTCTTGGACTCAATGAAACCAAATGTTTATTCTCTACTTGCTTCAGGTCCTGGGGTAGCCCAGAATGGCTGCAGTGTCATATGATCAGTTGTTAAAACAAGTAGAGGCGTTAAAAATGGAGAACTCAAATCTTCGACAAGAACTGGAAGATAATTCAAATCATCTTACAAAACTGGAAAGTGAAGCATCTAATATGAAGGTATGAAAATAATTTTACTTTAAAAGCATTTTGGGATTGTGGTTTGGATTGCAAGGCTCTATGATTTTCCCCATAATACAATGGATATTGAGCTTTGCCCTTTTAGATAATTGATTTTTTCTTAAAAAAACTCTTTGTTGTAGCAGACCTCTTTTGTATTTGTGTGTGTGTGTGTGTTTATATTCCCACAACTGTTTAAGATAATACCCATATAATACAATTTCTTAAATAAAATTGGCAATTCTACCGTATTAATGGTGAGAGCTGCTTCATATGCTTTATATCTTCAGGCTGAGATCAATTCCTTGTAAAATCTATACCTTAGGGGAAAGCATGTTCTAAGGTTTCAATTTCATCAGAGATGACAGGGGTATCTTCTGTGTGTAAATGTGGTCTAATTATATCTTTAGTGCATTATTACACAGAGAAGGAGATTGAAATGTGCTCCAGGGAAGACCCAGAATTATCTGAAATTGAATAACTTGTGTATAGGTACTGACTGTTTGGATTGCAGATTCTTTCTTTTTTAATAAAAATTTTTTTTTATATTTTACACATCTCTTCAAGTGAGCAACGTGATTCCAAGTTACAACATTTATACATAGTCATAATTACATTTCCAACTTTCTTATCTAATTTTATATCAAATCATTATCTATTCCACTGATCTTTAAATAAGTTCTCACTTCATATTTCAATGCATTAATTCAATATCAAAAACATTTCATCCTCACATATATTTTCCACACTTTGTCCCCTATTATTTCCATTTTCAGCTTACCACCTATTTTATTTTACATTATTCATTATTATCTTTATTAACTTTCTCACAGCTGATATATAACGAACAAACAATAGTAAAAATAAAATAAAACTAATATATTCAGGATCCACATGGTATATCCCCCAGTCTACAATTAATCTTGTATTTATTCCAGAGATATTCATATAACCATTTCATATTTTTATTGTTTCCACATAGCCAAAGTTTACCTATGAAATTTTATTAAATTTTCATTCCCCTCCTTTTTAATCATAATATAATACTCTCATTACAAATTTCACTACACTTCATTACACTTTCCAATATAATTTCATTACACTTTCCAATATAATTCTTTCTGGTTTACCATATTCTCTATTTTCTCATATCCTTTATATAATCAATTACATATTCTATTTCATTATCTAATATAATATGTATACAATAAAGAAAAAGAAAAAAACCAGAAAATTAAGTTTCCTTTTTGTTTCCATTTAACCAAGTTTAACCTATAAAATTTTATTTAATTTTCATTCCACACTTTTTGGTCATAATAGCATAATTTTTTCTACTTTACCCTATTCTCTGTTTTTCTAAAATCATTTGAATAATAAATTTTATATATGTATATGTATGTACACACACACACACACACACATATCTATATATCTATATATCTATATATCTATATCTATCTATCTATCTATCTATCTATCTATCTATCTATCTATCTTAAGTTTTCATGGGTACTTACATTTATGGTATTCAGCTTTGTTTGGGTATTTTCCCACGTCATTATAGTTGTGCTTTTAAAGTTGTAGCAACGTTTCGGCAGAATCTCATCTGCCATCATTAGGCTTCTGTATAGTGTTCATCTGTAAGTCAGACTTTCACAGCCGTTTCTGTTTTAAATTTGGTGCTAGCCTACTGCTGTGCCAGAATGGTTTTTTCTTCATCCTGATTGGTTGGGAGTCTTGGTCTGTGTTTATTGGTCCTGGAGTTTGCTGTGTTCTGCTTGATTGGTATTTCTAATATCTTCTGTCTGTTTTGCAGCTTTTTTTTGGTCTTGATTGGCTGGCAACATTGTGTTTCCTGTCTTGGAGGCTTTTAGTGCGGCTTGGCTCCAAGTAAATGGACGGCTATCATTTATTAGGAAACCAGGTTTCATCTGGGTGCCTTGTTGGGGTTAGGGACCAATAGAAGAATAAGTACCTGCCCATTTACTTGGAGCCAAGCCGCACTAAAAGCCTCCAATACAGGAAACACAATGTTGCCAGCCAATCAAGACCAAAAGAAGCTACAAAACAGACAGAAGATATTAGAAATACCAATCAAGCAGAACACAGCAAACTCCAAGACCAATAAACACAGACCAAGATTCCCAACCAATCAGGATGAAGAAAAAACCATTCTGGCACAGCAGTAGGCTAGCCCCAAATTTAAAACAGAAACGGCTGTGAAAGTCTGACTCACAGACGAACACAATACAGAAGCCTGATGATGGCAGATGAGATTCTGCCGAAACGTTGCTACAACTTTAATAGCACAATTATAATGACGTGGGAAAATACCCGAACAAAGCTGAATACCATACAGTAAGTACCTGCGAAAACTTAAGAATATATATGTGTGTGTGTGTGTGTGTGTGTGTGTGTGTGTATGTATATGTATATATGTATTTATGTATATGTATATATATGTATGGTAAGAAAACAAATTATGTCTGTGTGTGTGTGTGTGTGTGTGTGTGTGTGTATGATTTGATAATAATAAAGCCATCTTAATTTCTCTGAATATCATCATTTTTCTCATATATAATTATATAATAATCTTAAGGTAATTCCCAATAAGTTTTAAACTTCAAATCTCCCCAATCTATATTTCTAAAAAAAATATCAAAATACATTTCTATGTGGTATCCCCCCTTTATATTATTTTTAACTCTTATCTCTAAATCTTTCGACCTTATAGTTTCTTACAATTTTGACCAGCTTTCCCTTTTTCTAAGTTTTTCCAGTCTTTCCTCTTAACTCCTCTTTTTCCTCTAGTATTGTTTTTATTTTCATCTGCCAATCACTTATTTTTCCTGTTCTCTCTTTTGGAATTTCTTCTTGTACAGCTTCTTCTTTTGTTTAACCTTGGGAGGATTTTCCCTTTTATTTATTACATCTATTATCAGTGTCTTAATTTTGATTTCTTTCATGTCTTTTTGCAATGCCCCTTGTTCTTTGTGCTCTTCTAAGCTGCTTTCCTCTTCCTTTAACTCCTCCTCCTTGAATTTTCTTTGATCTTGTGTGAACTGCATCACCATTAATTTTTCTGCCAATATATCACATAATTCCATTCTTTCTTTTAACACTCCTCTCATGGTTTGCAGTTCCAACTTGAATTCTTTGCCTATTTCTTCCATTTTTTTAATCAGTTGAGTTATTCTTTATTAAAAGTCAGAGTCTTTTAGTCCTTGTCAAAAATATCCATTTATCTCAATTCCTCTTTTTAATCTTTCTATCTTGTCACAATCAACACCAAACAGTCCCAAGATACTATCTTTGCTTGTCCCTTTGCTGCAATCCCCCCCCCTTTTGGTGCTTCCGGGGTTATTGTTGCAATATAATCTTTTATTTCATTTAATTTTTAATTCACACATTTGTAAGACCAGTAATTTTCCATGAAATCATAAGAGAAAAAGTACCTTTAACCATTAGATTAGACTACATTGCTTTCCACTTTTCAAAGTTATTTTTTCTCTTTTCAATTGTATTAATTCTGCTAATTTTCAACCATTAGCTCTTTTAAATATAGTCAATTCCGGGCAAGTCCAGCATTCTATTCAATGCCTAATTAATGCCAATTTCTGTATCTTATTTCAAATTTGGTCTCTATTTCTGTTATAGTCCTTTTATAATCTGGTTTTTTATTTATCTTATAATTTCCTCTTATTTTCCATTCGCCGCTACCACACTCTTAAACAAGGGCTCTTTCCTTCTGTTTCTCGGTGTTGTCAAAAAATAATTCAAAATCCTTTGCCTGGCTACATGCCACTCACCGCTTCACTGCTCCAGTACACACTTAAGTCCTGGAAGCTTTCCGTGTTCAGGGTAGCCATTAAAACTGCCGCTACCTCCTATCTTCAAGGGAAGTATACCTAGCCAAGGAGGGGATATGCGGCTCCCCTTGACCTGACTGGCGATCTCCCCCTCTTCCCCCATCCCTATGAGGTGGGTCCGAGATGGATCCAGTCCCATTGGGACCCACCAACAGGATAAGCATGGATTGAAGCTGTGCATGATTGCGGTCTTCGGTCCGTCTTCGATCACGGTCTTTGGTCCATCTTCGATCGTGGTCTACTGTCCGTCTTCAATAGAAGTGCCACCAGAAGCTGGATTGCAGCTTCTATGTTTTCAAATTTATATCTAATCTCCCTTTGACGACTATATTTTTAGCATTATATATCAATCCCAGCACTTGACTAGAAGTGAAACAGCCTCAGTGGGCTCCTGAATTCCTCTTTGTAAATTACTCCACACGTTATTTTAAGCCCCAATTTGGTAGGACTGTATGAAGCTTCATTGGCTTTTCTTTTTTTAACTTTTCAGACCTTGAAGATCAAAATCTTAGATTTATCACTTAATAATGAAGGAATTCTATGGATTAGAGTATAAGGAGATTAAATTTCCTCTCAATATGGCATTTTTGTAAGTAAACAGCAAGAATCAGCAAGGCAGCATGAGTACCTTACCAAGAATTTTTATGTTGTACCAATAAAAGTGCATATTTGTAACTCAGGGTTGAACCATGGTGCTCTCTGACCTTGATTGTTTTCTTGCAGATGTTTCATTACTAAACTAAGTTAACATTGTCAGTGCTAATAGGGAATCATTTTATACTAGTGATTTGCTTTGTCAGTATTGATTGAAATGATCTTGGTGGTTCCTTGGACTGTTATTTATTGTTAGTTAACAATTTAACAATAAATAACAGTACAAGAAACTCACACCAATACTGACAGGACAAGCTACTAGTATAGTGGTACCTAACCTTATTGGGCTCCCATGCCGAAAATTGCATGCCAGCACCCAGAAGGCAATGCACACGTCCCCCCCATGCCCCTGTGCATGTGTATGTGACCCTTCCCCCCTGCTCCTACACATGTACATGTGATCCCCTGTGTACCATATGTCTGCACATGTGTGTGCGATCCCCTGCATGCGCTGTGCATCTGTGCATGCGTGAGAGGCCCGCCCCACATGTTTCCCATGCACCCCCGCACATGAGTGCCAGATACCCAACAATCAGCTGTTGGGGGTGGTGTGCACGCATGCACAGTGGGGCTCTTCCAGATGACTTCTCACGGGCTGGCAGAAGTGGCTTTGCATCCCACTTCTGGCACACGTGCCATAGGTTCACCATCAAGGCACTAGTATATAAAATGAAAGTAAACCCCACTTCTGGTTAGCACTGAGGGTGTTACTTAGTTTGGTAATGAAACGCCTGCAAAAAAACAGCCAAGCTCAGAGAGCACCAAGTGCCCTGAATTTTTATGAAGGCATGTCGGCTTTTTCTGCTGGTTTTTAAAATCGTATTCCTGGAACAATAAGTTGTGGATAGTCTTGCCAAACACTAGTATAAATTAAATGCAACTACTTAGCATGGAGTGCTTTTTTATTCATGCAATACTATGTATAAAAATGTACTTATACCCCACTTAAATATGCATAAACAGATTAGAAAACTTTGAAGTGATGGAATGAATATATTGCCTGTTATATAGAACAGTACCACCAGATGCATGTAATAATTGGAAGCAACTTTAAACACCACCTGGTAGCTAATGATATTGACTTATCAGTATCAGTAACCTAATACCCAAATGCCACTGCTCCCTTCACTCAGAATCCAGGATTTCTCTCGATTCTATGTGGTTGGCTTGGGTGAGCTACAACCAAGACCTCTATAATTTAAATGGAGACCTTCCTGGCTGATTTATATTCTGGTCAGGCTCCAAAATCTCAACAATTGATTTAAGTCATAGTATCTCATAGTCTGTCTTCTAGCATTAACTATTCGAAATACTAATGAGACAGAATGACAACATACTTTTTTAGTTATTTTATGTAGGTATGCCCCTACCAAATTCTCCCTGGACTTCCCTCCTTCATGGCTGCTAGTGTGGGAGGCTGATGCTTAAATGGATTAGGGTACCCAAGTTAGGAAGCTATCATCAGGGCTTTAAAAAATGCAAAGGTCTAAGGGAAGTTGTCTATCTGTCTGCCTTCTCATATAGTTGCACAATGCACTAAGAACATTACATGGCAAAAATATTTCTGGGCACTGAGGGTTTTTCTCTCTCTTGGTATTCAGAAGCCACTGAGTTCGAGGTACTGACTTTGTAAAGTTACACTTAAATTCTATCTTTTAATATCTTTTAAAACAGACAAATATTGCTTTATTTTTCTAATGGATGCTGAACTATAGTAAGTTTTTAAATATAAGGTACCATAATGCATTTTGATTAAACTCATGTGCTGGCCTGCTTTTTGCCTCACTGTAGTAATATTCTGTCACGTATTTTGCATTATGACATTAGCTGAATATAACTTTATAATTTCCAAGAGACCTCAGTAATTGCTATATATGGATGTGAAAGGCAAATAGCTGATCATAAAGTAATGGAGATATATTCTGAATACAGAAAAGTGTAAAGAAACTCTGAGGCACTTGACATAAAGATTGTAGTGAACCTTCCAACTTCCTCACAGCTTGCCCTCATTTTCAAACTGAGAGGATGAACCTTCAGCAGAACAATTTATTGCCCTACCTACGCAGAAATCTGAGATTATAAAATTCATTAAGGTCTGTTTAATAGTCCAGACAGCTCCTCCAGAAAATATAGAATGATCTGGGTGTATATAAACTGTGAGCAGCCACTGGATCTAGGACTTAATGCATTCTTCAGTTGTGCCTTTATACATCCCTTTCTGTTTCTGAAATTAAGATAGAAAGCACATATAAATCAAATTATAAGACTCTAAATTAAGTACAACAAGCATAGAAAAGAGACATACAACAAGCATAGAAAAGAGGAAAAAGGGTGTTATCATAAAAGAGGACCTGACTTGTGGCACTCACATTGCAGCACTGCTGGTGACCGTCTACCGCTACACCAGAGAGAGTATTTTAACTTACTGCACCTGTGTATGATTTGCCAATTGCCCAGTGGCAGATAGGACAGCATTCCAGAGGATCAATGTCATTGCCCAGAGGATCATGGGTTACCTTCTCACCTCTTTGGAAGAGCTTTATAGCTCCCACTTAAGAAAGTTCAAAACATTCTTAAAGATCCATCTCATCCTGGGCACCCTTTTTTGAACTATTAGCATCTGGCAGATGGTAATGTAAAGGTTTCCTTCTCACATACATACTAGTCCTTTCTAGTTCTAGGGGGCAGTGCACATCTCTATTACAAAGCCGAAGTGCCAGCGCTATCCAAAGAGATCTCCGTGGTCATGTGGCCGGCATGACTAAATGCTGAAGGCGCACGGAATGCTGTTACCTTCCCACCAGAGTGGTCCCTATTTTTCTACTTGAATTTTTGCATGCTTTCAAACTGTTAGGTTGGCAGAAGCCGGGACAAGTAACAGGAGCTCACTCTGTTCTGTGGTGCTAGGGATTTGAACCGCCGACCTTTCTTATTGACAAGCTCAGCTTTAGTTACTGAGCTACCATGTCCCTACTGGCAGACAATACAGGATAATAAAAAACAAGGATAAATAGGCTGAAAAACGGCTTCTATCCCAGGGCAGTAACTATATTGAATTCTACTGTGTTGTGCCGTGATGGCAAACCTATGGCATGTGCGCCACAGGTGGCACACAGAGCCATTTGTGCTGGCATGTGATCTGCAGGCAAAACTTACCTCACTGCGCATGCGCACTCCTCAGCTGATTTTTAGCTGGTTTGAGGCCTTTTTTGGCCTCCCAGAGGCTTCAGGAGGGCTTCTGCAGGCTTTTCAGACCAAAAAGTAGGCCCGTTTCATCACTTCCTATTTTTCTAGAAATACCAGAAGTGACGAAACGGGCTTAGTTTTCAGCCTGAAAAGCCTGCAGAAGCCTTTCTGAAGTCTCTGGGAGGGCGATAAAGGCCTCAAACCAACCAAAAATCAGTGGTGAGGCGCACTGCAGGAAAGGGGGTGGTAGGGGTGGGGTTATTGCGTGTGCATGCATAGGTGGCGTGAGGGGTGCACATTGCCTTCTGGGTGCTGGCATGCGAGCTCAAGTGTGTACAGGAGCCCAAAAAGGTTAGCCACCACTGGTATAGTGCAATATTAATGGGTTTTCAATTCAGTTGTATTGAATGTGAAGAATGTGTGTTTATTGTTATAATTATAATGTGCAGTAAGATAGCATTTAATTTAATTGTATGAGATGCAGCGACAATAAACTAAAGTAAACTAAACATCCAAAACTCAGTCCAGAAAATCCCAGACACACTTAATTTCATGAAATAACTGTCAAATCTTACTTCTCCAATAAAATAGCACTTGCCCCTCCTCAACTTTTTTTAAACGTGCCCCTTCAGTTGATAATAGATTGCCTAACTTTGGTTTTAGCTATCACAGACACAACATTTCTATTCCCATGGATGGTGAGGTGGTGGAGAGGAGGAATTCAGCCATCAAGAAGTGGCAGGGACTACCCAGAGTCAATTTTTCTGCCCTTCTCTTTATCAGAGGGCCTCTGTCATTCCTTGATTTTGTCTGCCATTCCTTGCTTCCTCGGAGTTCTAAGTACTCATTTAATAGGATCCTTATTTTAAATACGCAGAAATAGGGACTGAGCAATCAAATGTAAGGTTCGATTACAACTGTACTATAATCTCCATCTCACCCTTCTTTATTCTGAAGTTGAAAAGAAGGCAGAAGGTGGTTTGGTAGCTGTATGTCAAAATTATACCCCATATACCCCAAATTTCTTAGTCATGTAGTATTGAACCCATAAGATTCCTTGCTCTGTAACAAAAGATTAGGGTTTTTTTTAATCACTGCTCAGTACTGTAGTGATTTTCTGAATTTTTATTTGTGCTCTGCAAGAGTTACAGGAGTTATACTCTTGTCTTTCTTGCAGCATTTATTAAGCAATTTCACCCCAGATTTCCCGGATTTGAAGCATTGGAAGCAAAACACTGTTTCAATAGAAGATAATACTGGGTATCCTCATGAAAAAAATATTAATTGTCAAGCAAACTTTATAGAAAAATCATTGTATGGATGTAATTCAGTTTTTGAAACAATCCCTACTTAATTGACCAGGTTGTTCAGCATCAGGAAGGAGACATCAGATTTGAAATATGTGCTTTGGATGTTAAATCTGATGATCATATGCCTAAAAAGAAGAGAACACACTGCATATATAGAGATTAAAATGTATGTCAATATGCAGTATATTATCACAGCTCATTTTTAATTACCAGTTGTGCATCATTTAGGGATGTGTGTAGGGCTGCCGCTTCATGAAGGTTCCAAAATAGCTTTTGATCACAAAGCAGCTATGCTTTTTTCAAACATCTTTTCTGAAATTAAGGTACCCATAGGAATTGAATGGTCTGTGTTACATGGACTTGCTACAGAAAGGAAGAAAACACTGTTGATTGGTAACTGCATCTTCTGTGAACAAAACAGAATGAACAATTTTATGAATTCATATTTTAAAATATTTTTAAAAGCACCAAAAAAGATTATGCTCAATGCCTTCAACATCCTGTGACATAATCGAGATGTCAACTAAAAGAAAGGTTTGGTGACAGGAGTCAAATAGCTGGCCATCTTGAAGTCCTGTTACCATATGTTAACATAGACTTGAAGCAGAGATATGTTCATGTCATGAATTAAAAAAACAATTTAAGATCTAAACTATAACTCAAAAACTAAGTGTTCCCATTACTATTTTCTATTATATTTTAATTAGCAATTGAGTACAATAATTTTTATTTTAACATATTAATAGAATTTCATAATATGCACACAAATTAATCTTTTTTCATTCTAAAAGCACAATGCTTATTCTAATGTACACACTACATGTTGTAGAAGTATTAAGATGTCATATATACATTTCTTGAAAAAATATCAATTTGTACTAAAAAATAAATAATAGCTATTGGGAATTAAAGATGTGCAGCATTTTCTATTATCTAATTCCTCTTTCTAAATAAAATAATTCTGTACATGTTCTTACCTAATTCAATAGATATGTTTGAAAGTGGGTACACTACAAAACAGTAACCTTTATATTTCATTCTTGCTCAATTTTTTAAAATAATACCATTCCTTATATTCCAGGAGGTATTGAAGCAATTGCAAGGAAGTATTGAAGATGAAGCAATGGCTTCATCTGGTCAGATTGATTTGCTGGAACGTCTTAAAGGTAAATGGAAGAAGGCTACACCAGTTAGCAAAGCAAATATTTTCCATGAATTATTTTTGTGAGGGTGAACATTGCAAGCCATTTCCCCTCGCCCCAAAAAAGTTTTTCAAATTATCACCCAAATATGAAAACGCTGGCAATTTAACTTTCATAGTTACAAGTGTATATGTTTAGACATAGTAATATTTAATACTGAATAAATTCCCATTCTTGCAACTTGAAAACATTTTTCACAATCTTTTGTAAGATTTCTAATAAAATACTATTTAGTAGAAGGGAAAAGAGCTGAATTATTCTAATCCTAATTGATACTAATTTTAATTTAGTAGGAAAATATTCCGTCTTTAGGAAGTATCACCATGTTTCCCTGAAAATAAGACCTGGTCTTATTTTCTTTTGGGCTTGAGGTCTTTTTTTTTAAGTGCAGGAGGCAGCAAGCGCGGGGGTCAAAGGGAGTGGGAATGCAGCTACTGTTGGCCTCGCCCTCTCCATCCCACTGTCTCCTTGCCTGCGGCTGCAACAGACCAAGCTCTCAGCATGTCCCGGCCTCCACCCACCCTGCCTTCTGGACCAGGTGCTGCTGGGGCACTTCTCGGCCACAGCGGGTGCCATGCTGGCCATCAAGCAGCTGCCCATGCTGCTGCTAGCTTTGCAGGAGCTCTTTACCCTCCTGGCAGGGCAGATGGAGGCCAAGATGTGCTGAGAACTTGGCCCTGATTGAGGCCATGGGCAAGCAGACAGTGGGATGGAGAGGGTGGGGCGGTGATAGCTGCACAAACACTTTTCACTCAGAGGGAAATGAAGCTTTGTCTTCTTGCAAAGCGATTAGCTCCATTTCAAAGCATCCCCTTTGCAAGTAGACAAAGCTTCATCTCCCTCTGGGCGAAAAGTGTGAAGCAGAGCCAGGTGGAGGCAGAGGCAATCCCAATGCTCCGCCCACTCTGTCCCACTGCCTTGGCTTGCCTACAACCATGCTGAGCAAACACCTGCATGGGGCATCGGGATCACCTGCCTCCCCCATGCCTCTGCCTCCACCTGTTCCACCTGCTACCACGCAATCCTCCCACGAGCCTTGTATGAGTCAGACAGCTACACAACACGTCCGGATCACCTGTCTTCTCCCCGCCCCCCGCCAAGACTTATTGGTATTTGTGCTGTGGCTGCTGCCTGACTCCATCACACCCCTCACACTCGCCGCCTCTCATGCTGGCCATGCTCTTCCCCCAGGCTTATTTTATTTTTGGGGTAGGGTTTATATTAGGCCCACCCCCCAAAAAATCAGGTTAGGGCTTGTTTTTGGGATGGATCTTATTTTCAGGGAAACGGTAGAAGATTTATTGCCTACTTTTATCTTTTTATTTCAAGGGAAAATTCACCAAACTGTACTGACAAACTGGAACAAGTAGATAAACTGGTATATCTAGATATAATATTTCCTAAAGTTGGAGAAATAGCTGGAGAAATTTTTAAGAGATACAAATACTAGTAAATAGCTAGTGGTAATAGTATCTTTCCAGTGTTCTTGTGTTATTTCTGTTTCAATAATTTGTTAAAGCTTATGCAATAAAAAGAATGGCAAAGAACGGTATAGATAGTGTGAAGACAGATGACTTTGTGTGGGGAATGAATTCTTGTTAAGAAATGAATATTTGAATGCAATACAAATGGGTACCTAGAAGGAAATAATAAAATAGAGAGGGGCAAGAATGGTGCTGAATGAAAAAAATGTGTGTTCAATTTACAGAATGGTTGAGAGAAAGATGAATATTGAAGTGTTTAAAGAAAAAAGGCAGTGTATGACTTAGCCAGTCCATGGGCGTGGTAGAAGGATTGTTTTCAAGGACAGGAAGGCATAGAAAGAAAAAGAAAATGCTGGGGCAAACTAGATTTAGCAGTATTTTTTTATTTTCCCTTACTTCATTCCTTGAGGTTTTTGTTGTTGTTGTTTATTTCTTACAGGTAGTCCTCAACATATACAGCAGATCCCCCAAAACTACTTTACAACTCAGTCCCAAAGTTTTAGATGCCAGCGCTCCCCCATAGTCATTCACCCTTTTAGTCAACCTCATGCACTCTGCAATGCTCCCCTGCCTCTCTCCCCCAGTCCTTGCAGACGGTGGGTCTCCCCCCGCCTTCTTATTTATCTTTCAAAGATCTGCAGAGCTTGGGTTAAGAAAGAGAACAGGACACTCGATTGATGGGTCGCATAGTACAATCTTTGTGGAGACTGCCATTTTCTGAACAGCTGCATTGAATTGTGGCAACCCGGAAAATGGCAAGTGCTTCCAGGATCATGTTGTGTACCCCAGTAATGGAATAGCTCTCCACAGCATTCCGCATCTGCATTCTGCATTGAATTGTAGGCACTCAGAAAATGTTGCCATTTCTGAGATTGTGCCACGCAGCCTAGCAATGGAGTGGCCTGCCCTCCTTTCCTAACTCAAGCTCCAGAGATCATTGAAAGGTAAATGCTCATTGGCTCATGCGGGATGAGGAAGAGAGTGGGGCCCAGTGGATGGAAAGCAGGCCCAAGGCCTGCGGGGACTCCATTGAGCAAGTAGCAGAGCACAGGATGCTGCAGGGGTTGGGGGAGGTCTTGGGAGATCTTGGGCAGGGCCTATGTGCTTCCTAGGACCTCCCCCTGAGGCACCTCCAATTAACAACCCATGCATTTGTTTAACAACCACATTAGGAAAGCAGGAATGAGGTTGTAAGTGACAAAAACACATGGCCTCTTGACGTAATGGCTGCCACAACTTCCTACCATAATGGGCATGCGCCATTATGTTTGTGTACCTATATTCTTTTTCTGCCTTTTGAATAATATTCCTTACCGGAACAGGGAATGGCATAATAATAATTTTTAAAACCATATAAGACTTTTTTCTTGTTAACTCAACAATTTTCTTTGTTTCTGCTCAGAACTGAATTTGGATAGCAATAACTTCCCTGGAGTGAAGCTAAGGCCAAAGATATCCATGCGTTCGTACGGAAGCAGAGAAGGATCAGTTTCCAGTCGATCAGGTGAATGCAGTCCTGTTCCCATGGGATCATTTCCCAGAAGAGGTTTTATGAACGGAAGTAGAGAAAGCACTGGTTATTTAGAAGAACTAGAGAAAGAAAGGTAATTTTTAATTTCAGATATATATTTTCCTTCTTCCTCCCTCCCTCTCTTCCATCCATCTTTCCTCCCTATAGACCACACAAACATATTTATTTCTGGCATGTTGAAGAAATCTTATTTATAATTTCCCCAAGTCTGAAAATGTATGTTTCAAGTTGTGTTAATGAAGTTTCTTGCATAAATAGGGGTTTATCTAAGTTGGATGCTGTGGATTAGATGTGCAGCTAATTATGCTTCTGTGCCAGTGATGGCAAATCTATGACAACCCTTTGGTGTTTGAAAATTGAGGAAGCATTCGTGCACAATTTTCTGAGGCTCCAGAAACCCTGCAAGAGCAGGGCTCTTTGGAGTGACTTCCAGAGGGTCTGGAGGAAAGGAGAGGTTGGAAGAGAGGAAATCCGGAGGGCTTTCATCGGGGGTGAGGTGGGAAATGACACACCAGTAGAGTCAACGTAGGCATTTTATGAATTTTTCACATGCTGAATAAGTATGAATATTATGTATTGTTGAAATTCTGAGCAGCTGTGAAACATCTATTATCTTCCACTTGAAAGATAAGTTATTAAACTGTAGATAAAAAGACATTATGAAAATGTAAAATTTAAGATAGTCTTCTCTAATTTTTAAATTAGTATCCCCTAACTACATATTTGATATTGTTACACTAACAACAAATCAGAATGCATCAATCCAAATAAATCTACAGCACTATCAAGAGAACCTCAAATCAAGGTAGTACAAGATGAGGCAACATTCAGTTAAGAGGAGAATGAGGTAAGCATGTGATAGATTATTGGATTTGGGTTGAAGTGAGAGTACATTTAAATCTGTACTCTGCACTATGAATCTCACTGGCTCATGTCTAAACTTAAAGTTCTGGACCTTGGGCTTTCTAATTCAGTCTGCCTTTGGATTATGGATTTCCTGTCTGGCTACTCACAGACAGTCAGATTAGGTAATCATACCTCTTCAGCCCTTATTCTTAACACTGGTACACCACAGGATTGCGTGTTGAGTCCCTTACTCTATATTCTTTATGTGCATGACTGCATTCCCACTCATGCTAGTAATACTATTGCTAAATTTGCAGATGATACAACAGTGGTGGAACTCATCTCCGGGGGGGATGAGTCTGCCTACCGAGATGAGGTGGACCGATTGTTTTCGTGGTGTGGAGACAATAACTTGATCCTCAACACCAATAAGACCAAGGAGCTTATAGTGGATTGTAAAAGGAGCAGATCAGACATCCAGCCGTTGCTTATCAATGGAGACTGAGTGTAGCAAGTGGCCAGTTTTAAGTTTCTGTTACTATAAAAGAGGACCTGACCTGGGGTGCTCACATTGCAGTACTGGTCAAAAGGGCCCAGCAGAGATTAAACTACCTGAAACTTCTCAGAAAACAACAACTGAATGAAAAACTGCTGGTGACCTTCTACCGCTGCACCATAGAGAGTATTTTAACTTACTGCACCTCTGTATGGTTTGCCAATTGCACAGTGGCAGATAGGAAAGCACTCCAGAGGGTTAACATCATTGCCCAGAAGATCATTGTTGCCCTCTCCCCTCTTTGGAAGCACTTTATAGCTCCCGCTGCCTTAAGAAAGTTCAAAACATTCTCAAAGATCCATCTCATCCTGGGAACCTATTTTTTGAACTATTACCATCTGGCAGACGGTACAGAATAATAAAAACAAGGACAAATAGGCTGAAAAACAGCTTCTATCCCAGGGTAGTAGCTCTTTTGAATTCTGCTGTATAGTGCAGTGTTGGTACAGTGTAAGGGGTTTTCGGTTCAATGTGTGGAGGGTGAAAGATGTGTGTGTGTGTATTTTCATGGTCATGGTCATGGTCATGTGCACTGAAGATGGTGTTTGATTTCATTGACGCTAAACTAAACTCATCTTAGAGAAGCACATGGATGATTATGAAAATGAAAAATGATTCACTCGTATAAATATTACCTGTTATATATTGGCTAATGTCGAATAATAAATAATAAATACTTGTTTCTTCATCTCTAGATCTCTTTTGCTTGCTGAGCTTGAAAAGGAAGAAAAAGAAAAAGACTGGTATTATGCTCAGCTTCAGAATTTGACTAAAAGGATAGATAGTCTTCCTCTTACTGAAAATGTAAGTGGTAACAGCTATACATATGTAATAAGTATTATTTAAATCAAAATATACCAGTTGAAATATGTCATTATTTCAGTTTTTTTTGAGGACAAGACTAAAGTCTACATAAATATATTGGAAATATTTTTTTAAGACTCTTCATGTTTATAGATTTTTTCAGTCTTTTTGTGTATCTGTGTATGTCATGTTGGGAAAATGACATTAACTTTAATTTTTTATGAACAGTACATTCACATAATTAAATTTCCTTAGTTTATTATGGAATATTAGCATTCTTAATTGGGATTATTGTATTTCCTATATTTTTAGTTTTCATTGCAGACTGACATGAATAGAAGGCAATTGGAATATGAGGCAAGACAGATCAGAGCTGCCATGGAAGAACAACTTGGTACATGTCAGGACATGGAGAAGAGAGCACAGGTAATCTTGTCTGCACATCAATTCAGTAAAAATTTAGCAACAATTCAAAGATGTACCTGTGTTTTGTGTATTTAAAGCTGCTTGAGAAAGTGTCTTTGTTTTCAAATGATATGTTTAATAATTATGCAGTACGTTTAACAATTTATTCAAAAAACTGAGAACAGAAACAGTGATATTTAATATAATATAATACTGACGTAATATGAACTGACTGCACACCCAAAGAAAAGTAAAATACATTGCTTATTTTTCTTCATGCATCTGCTTCCAAAGTTTCACGATTTTTCTCTGCTTAGTACTTTTGTCTATCTGTTCCCTGCAATTCCTTTTCTCACTTTTCTTACCAAAGAGAGATAAACCAGGAGACATAAGATCTCTGTGATATGTACACAAGAGAGATCAAGGAGCCACTGGATTTCTTAGTTTAAACGCTTATTTTCTTTCATACCGAAGAATGACAGGATTAACCCCAAAAATGAGTCTATGGAATCTATAGTCAGTGGGAACATGAGGCTTTCTCTTTGGGGGAAAGGTTAAGTCTTAAAAAGGAACCTGAATTGTGTGATCCTGTGTCTAAAAAGGTGTTATAAGAGTTGAGGTCAGTTGTTTTTAAGTAATGAAAAGGCATTATAGACTAGAATATAAAATAGCAATATAGCACAATGCAGTATCAGTAAACTTTCAGCAATAAAAAATAAAAGAGGATAGTATTAGAATCATCTGCCAAATGATTCTAAGCAGATTCCTATGCTCAGCAAAAAAAATGAATGACTTAATCATATTAGACAATTTGAAACAGGTCATTTTTAAGGATATTTTTGAATCACCAGTAGTTAGCTTCACATGGATTGTAAAAGAACATTGGACTATGAAAGGACTGCAGATGAATTTAAGATTTGGACTAATCTTCCAATATGTAGTACATATTGTTAGAAGGAAGACCTAATAAAGATTGTTATGGCCGTTCTATAAACTAGTATACCTTTATTTCACAATATGCCCCTGTAGTCCTTCAGCAAATGGTTGTTTGTATCAAGAAATGAAGGGACAGACTTGCTGATCTTTCTACAATCCACCCACCCTCCAGCTAGGTGCTGAAACTGAACTCTTCACCTCTGTCCTTCAATCCTGATCCATTTAATCACTTAATTTGCTAAATTTTCTGCATACCGGAAAAGAGGGTGACAAAATCAGTAAGTTAATTTGATGAGTCACTGCCAAGCTGAAGAGTAGAGGAAAGGAAGCAAAGAAAATCGTCATGCAGCTTGTTTGCCTTGAGGAGCTGAAGAAAAAGTTCATCTCTTTAAAAAAAATCTAAAGTACAAATATAGGCACTAAACAACAGGAGAAGCTGGGTCCTAAAGGGAATCAGGCAGGCAGCAAAACTCTTGGAAACCTTTGGAAAAAAAGGATCAAGAAGTTTGTCCTTCACAGTTTTTTTGTTTATTGTATTGAAGAAATGTGGGTTTCTGGGGGAGACTAACCCTAACCCAGCCCAATAATGGTTTCATTAGCCAAGCATGGAGGCTTGTTTGGAAGCTTCTCTAGTATTGTAAGTAGTAGGCCTTAATCTGACTGGGTTCTTCTTCCCTGCTGGGCTGTGTTTGGCTTTGCAAAGCTTTTTGCTGCTTGTCTGCCTCCCCCGTAGACCCAGCTGGGTGACCTGCCTCTCAGGTCCTCCCTTACCCATGTGTTACTTCATGCTTACTTAACAAGCCTTGCATTTGTTTAATAGTGGCATCATGGAGAGAACAGGGTAGAAGTCATTAAGCAAGGCCATCTCACTTAACAGTTGTCACCACTTGTCTCCATAGTGGGCAGGCTCCATTATAGATCAAGCACTACTTGTTTATCTTCAACACATTTTCTTCTTTCTGCTAGAAGACCTTGTAGTAGATAATGGTTTATGTTATATTAGTTAATTTTATAAATGGACAATTTTAATGAGCAGTTACAATCCAATGAATGTTATTTAATTCTTGTCACGTTTCTGTCCTTTTGGGGAAAAACATTTGTGGGATTAATTTTAGCTGATAAAAGAGACCCTATATTGTAGGAAGAGAACATTTGAATATTGATCTAATTTTTTAAGGCGTTTTCCTAATGGAGGTATTTTTCCTCTTTTACTACCTTCATGTCATCCTGCTTTTCTGGAGTCTTAATTCAGAATTATCTTCCTTTCTCTCTCTATAGCTATATATTCACTTTGAAGCAAGATAGGTAGCAAACAAATTTAATAAATAAATATTCTGAGTCAAGGTTTACACTGTATTTTACATTGTAAGTTTCATGTCTAATTTTTAAAGGGGAACAGTTCTGTTGTAACAATTCTTAAATTTCATATTGTTTCAGGTACGAGTAGCTAGAATTCAACAAATTGAGAAAGATATTCTACATATAAGACAGCTATTGCAATCCCAGGTTGCTGAGACAGAGGTTAGTGTTTGTTTGTTTTTTGCTTATTTATTCAGACATCAGTGGGATTAAAAGATATAATTGGAATTAACAGAACATTGAGCATGTTCAATAGAAATAAGTAGTAACCTATGCCAGTCTTTTAGTTCTGACTAAACTGCAGCGGAGTAATATTAAATTATGATGGTATACAAACATGTCAACATGCCTCATCTTGAGCTCAAAGTAATCCAGTTTTGAATTTGAAGCAACTGTTTTAACTGATATTGTTTTGTCTATCTTGCAAGTGTTTCAAGTGCAAAACTGCCCTATTTCAGACTTTTAAAACATTTGTTTTGAGCTCAAAAGATAAACAATTGAAATCTGTTTTGGTTTTGAAATGTTTTGCATGCCAGTATTATATTGTTTCAGTCATACAAGACATTTATTTAAAGTGTGTATGTCCTATTTTCTTTTTTAATATGATATATAATGTGCAACTAATAGCATGATCCTCCAGTCACATAAAGCATCAATAGCCATATAAAAAAGTTGCCTCTGGCTTAAAACAACACACCAATAGTCCCAATTGTACATTAGGCAGGACTTCGCACCTTTCCTGCCATATGCATATCTCATTCTGGATATTTTTCTTTAAACATTAAAAATCACCAGTATCAACACTTAGTTGATGACTAGTACATTGGATTATATGAAGCTTCTAGCTAATGCTCCATGTCCTGTACTGACAACAGTTTAAAATGTTGATTTTATTTTTAAGGCCATGGCTTGGCTCTGAATTTTCCCTCAGGGTCATGGATTTTCTAGAAGAACCTGTTAATGATATCCTACTGTTGAGAGTTATTCATTGAGTAATGAATCTAATAAATAAATACTTAACATATGTTAAGGGCAAGAAATATACAAGTTTATAATTGTTGAGACTTCACTGTAAAATTCTGCACAAAGAATTGTATTTCCATGTAAAAGTCATTCTTTCCAAAGTTACATTTTTGGGCTCCATAGATTCAAATTAATTGACAACAGTAAAACTTTCATGGCATTTCATTCCTTTGAAACCAGGTATTTTCTGCTTTAAAAATGAAGAACCCATTTTATTCTAGTAGTTAGTAGAAGATTCTACATAGAAAAATAACAAAAAGGAGAAGGAATAACAGCACTATATGAAGTCTAGGTTTATCTTTTTGGAATAGTAGAATCAAGATATTTATTTATCAGAAAAACAAATTTAAAAGGAAGTATGCTACTTCTGGCCCAACAAATCTGATTTTATCAAAGGATGGGAGTTGTAATCCCATACAACTACTGAATCCATTATTGACTACTTGGTTTAAAATCGGGGAAATTCTGGGTTCTTAAAACTTTTATCTCGAAAAAAAGGCAGAGTCTCCTCCCTGACGGACCGTAGATCGTGAGACTCTGCGGCTATGGTCCGTGCTCTTTCATTGGAGAGCCCTGATCATTATGATTAGGGGCTGAAGCTGCCTTGGAGGGGTGGCGGAGTAAGGGGAAGCTGCAAGCCAGGTTGAGGGGAGCTGCATCTCCCCCTCTGGGCTTGGTCTTTTCCCCCCCGAAGACGACTGCAGTGGTGGTTGGCCACCCTGAAGAGGAGGACTCAGCTGGATTAAGATTTGTGCAGGAGGGAAGAAAGAGGTAGATAACATCTGAACCGGGACAACTGGGCAATACAACTAAACAAGAGTACCCCGGGATTAAGGTAACGTGGAATTTTTAAGAAAAGAAAAGTGAGCGGCAAAATTACAAAGGGACAGGAAAAAAAAATAAGAAAATATTTTTGACAGCTAAGCGGGGCTTCAAACCAGGAAAGGAAGAAGCTGGAACTAAAGATTTAACTAAATTGGACTAAAATATTTTGGCAATAATCAGGCATAAAATAAAGCTGGATTTAAGATTGTCAAATAATAATAATAATAAAGTTTACAAATTGGAGACTGGACTGTGCTGGAATATTGAGATTCGAAAAACCCTAAATAAAAAAATAGGGGAAAAAGTTGAAGACTTTGTATAATGGAGAGTGCCACCTTTTGACAAAAACTTGAGCTCAAACAAAAAGGAAAACATCCTGTTTCTGAATAAACTTGTGTGGATATAACATTAAAGAAATATTGAAACAAAATAATAATCTTAGAAAGTAAAAGCAGAACCAGAATAAAGAAAAAAGCAAGGAAAGACTGACTGTGGGATTGATTGATATTTTTGGTATAGAGCCTCGGCTGGCATAATTGAGAACTTTAGAAATTTGAAAGAAGAAAGAAGGAAAGTAAAAGGTTTTTTTGTGGAATTTAAAGATCATAAAATATAAGAGTGTGTAATGATGATATCTCTTCGGGAATTAAAAATGGAACTTAAAAATATGAGAGAATTACTACAGGAAAGAGGCGAATCACTTTGCTCTGTGTTAGAAAAAATGGAAATGGCGATTGAAGAACAAGAAGAAAGAGCGTCAGAGGAGGAGGAGTTGACTCAAGGAGAAGACATTTTAAATAGACAATTAACACAAAGAACACTACAAAGAAGTGGGGAAAGAAGGGAGGTTAAAAAGTTGAGATTTAAGAAGGCAATCAAAAGGGGGAATACCTGTGAAGTCAGGAAAGGCAGAAAGACCCAGCAGAAAAGGGGAAAGGAAGATATTAAGAAAGAGAGGGATATAAACTGGAATGAGAAAAGATATGGGGAAAAGATGGGGGAGGAGAAGCAGTAAGAAACAGGTGCATGAAATAAATACGGAAATAGTAAAATGTTGAAAAGAAATTGTTTTTTCAGAGATAATGGTTGATGAATTAAAAAGGGGATTCTGCAGGGTGACACAGGGTAATAAGAATATTTCTGCAATTAAAAATAATTAGAAAATAGGGTAATATAGATACTGATAACTCTTATTAAAAATTAAGGGGGGAAAATATGCTGCAGAATCCAAATGAAAAGATGTAATGATTATTATTGTAACTTCTTAAAAATAATGGTTTATTGGGAATCAAGATGAGGGAATAAAGGTATATTTTAAAGGTATATTTTAAGGTGTCACACTCAAAGCAGTAAAAGGGAAACCTATACTTGTTTTTTTTTTCTTTAGTGTTAAAATTTTTATTAATCTAGAATTTATAAAAAGAATGTGTAATGGAAAGGGAATATGACAGACTAAAGAACCAACTAAATTAATAAGTTAATATAGACTATTAAAACCAAGGAGAGACATTGATAACTTTTTTATTATTGTTATCATTATTACTATTATTATTAGGCAAACACAAATTGTTTATCTTTATTTTTAAAACAAATATTAAAGTATTATATTTGATATAATTGAAATGAAACAAAAAGATGTTTCGATTGAGATTAATGAAAGAGGCTAGAATTAATGTGTTTGTTTCTCTCCTTACTGAAAATTTGGAATGGAAAAGGTAATAATAGAATTAAGTATGCATATATGAATGTATAATTGCTGTCATATTTGTATGTAAAGGTGATGACCTGGAAATATGTTGTCCACTAAAAAGAGATTTTTGTTTTTAATGTGAAAAACTGAATAAAATTTGTTTTAAAAAAACTTTTATCTGCAAAATATAACAATATCTGACTTTAGAAGAGAAAATTTCAGTATTAGAAGAAAACAACATTTTAACAGTAAGGAACATTCTTTTTTGATGAACCAAGCAGAACATCAATGAGATGTTTTTGAAAGCATCAGACTAGCTATAACTAAACAGCGGCCAGGTTTTGATAAATTCAACACAAAAATACAGTTGACTCATGTGTATCAACTTCTGTGTAAGTTCAAATGTGCTTCAAGAGTAGATAACAACTTGATTTAAAGCTGTGTCTATGGTATAATTCTTAACCTAATTTATACACAAGAATAGAGCCAAAGAAAAAAAAAGCAGAAAGTAAGAACAAAAGGAAAGGGAGGGAAAGGAACGGGAAGGAAGAGAGAAAAGCAGGTCTGCATAAGAAGATTAGATGTCCACAATACTCAGGTATTGTGGTATGTGGAAATCTTCAAAGCCAATGACACTTGATTTAGTACCTTAAAGCATTCAAATCTATGTTGGTTTTTATACTCTTCATGTTGAGTTCTTGGAGTTCCTCAGAAAGGAGCTGTAACATGCTGCCAACCAGACAAATAGCAAGTGCAAACCTCTTAATAGTCACTAGATGGAAGCATCTAATAGATAATACAATTTTTGGTAGCATCCAATGATTCTTGTTTTTGCAGCCCCTGCATGCAACAGAGTTGTTGGGACAAGTGAACAGAACTACCCTACAGGTTGGAATATTAAGAGAGCATATTTGCTTTCACCCTATGGATCATGCACTCAAAATAAAAGACCAATATAAGAACAGAACTAGCTTAAGAGGAGAAGAGGCATTTGTAGGAACAGACATTATGAAAACTGAACAAATTATTCATAAAATTTTAAAACAGGAAAAGATCTAAATATCTGTGTCTATCAAACTAATGAAAGATGGATGGATTAGCAGTAGAGTATATGTGGAGGAAGGGCCTCATAACTGTCTGTGTGAGCGCTTCCTTTTTACTTTTCGTGGGATTTTGGTGCAACCAAATTAGCTGGACTGCATTTCTGCTCCAGCAACTAAAGGAGGAACTTTTTCTGGATTTGGAAGCCGATATTTTGGGAGGAGATTCTGGTTAGTGTTCACCAGGGAGGAAGAAAAGGGAAGGTATGAAAAAGGCAGGAACATTGGAATTGGATTGAACAAAATACTACTGTGGTGATACATATGGGCCAGAGAAGGGATACAGCATTTGGTTGATGATTGAAGGCACAACTGCAGAAGTTGGAATCCAGCAGTAGAGTAAGAGCTAGAAACAACAGTCAAGCCCAGCAGCTTTCCTTCCTCCCAGCAAGACACTGAGAGATTCCAAAATCCAAATGGCAACTTAAGCCAGAGACTTGACTGAAATGTTTGGAAAATGCCAACCAGCCACCCCAAATCTGGGGTTATTAGGAGTTAGGATGAAGTGAAGAGTACAGTTGCATTCCATGGCAGGAACAGCAGCCAAGAACAGAATGTTAAAATCTAAGAAAATATTGGCAATTCAAGCCTACAAAAGAATGGATGGGGAAGTAGGGGAGAAATTTTACAGAAAGAGAACAGAAATTTCTAGAAACCTATAAAAATATACATAGATAAATGTAAGACATAGAAGTATATGAGAAAAAGCCACAAAGATAGCAATAAAGAATAAAATACATGGAAATAAAGCATAACTATTGGAGTAAGAGTATATTCTTTTTTTTTTTTTTTACAATAAATCCCTGCATCAAAAGAAGATAAAATTCACTTATCTGTGGTCTATACCATGTTCCCTAAAGAATCTGTAACTAAGTGCAGATGCTAAACAAGATAGGACAAGAAAATGTCAATAATGACAACAGTAGCAAAAAACGGGGTGGGATGGGGAAGAAAAGTAGAGACCCTGAAAAAAAAGACAGATGAAATTACAGGAAAACTTGCAGGAATACTCAAGAATAAGCACCTGTGATCTGACAGACGCAAATATGCTTAAAAGGAGATAGAATGATTATTGAAATACTTTGGAAACAGGGTCATAACATGAGAGAATTGTTTGTGATAGAAGATCCTTTTTTAGCAACCACGGTCAAGATCAGCAATTTGGTCATTAAGTGAGAAATCACATGACTGCACTTATGATTTTACTTCAGCTTTTCCTTCTTTTCCAACTTCCTTGCCCTTTGCAGTGTTCTCCCCAGCACTGGGACGATTAGCAAGAAGGGAGTTAACGTTGGGTTTACGTTCATTGGAGGGAATGGGATTGCAAGAGAGTAAGCAGGAAGACAATGTGGAACACACATCGAAAAGATTGTGCATGCATCATTTGCCTAGCATGCTTGAGGCTGGAGATCTTTTAAAATCCTGTATTATAGAGATGTCCCCATAAAATATGCATAAATAGCTTTGAGCAGTAAAATGGTTCTATATTCTGTACTATATTTCAGTCAGATTTTTTAAAAATGTTATTTTTATAAGTAAAGAATCTATAAAAAATTTATTTATAAATTTGGTGGGGTTTTTTTCAGGAGAAAATGGATAGTTTAATATATCTAATTGGAAATTAAGCTAGGGACAATGCATTCTTTGCTGTTAAAATGTATGCTTCAGTATAGGTCATCCTATAACTGAAACAAAAATGCTTTTTAAACTGAAGTTCTGTGTACATTTTCATGCAAATATTTATTTGTATTATATTTATTGCTTTAGTTGTAGCCTCCAGTAAATGCGTAGATCATGTGACAAAGCAGCTTGTTCTAATTCTGTTACATTTCTGAAAGTGATGTGAGCACAGCTGGTGGAAGATGGTGTCTTGTGTCTCACAGCAGATCCTTTGTCTTCTAGAGCTATAATCCTCAGAGGACATGCTTCACTTTCATTCTGCAGTTTTGCTTAGGCAGCTAGTCTCTAGTGCTAATTATTGAGGTTTGGGATTATAAAATGCAAAGTGCACTTTAGTGGCATGTAAAATTACAGCATTGATTCGTTCAGTTTTTAGAAGGTTTTGCATGATGAAGTGTATTTGATCTCTATGCATAATGCCAGAAATTCTTGCATTAACAGAGAACAGCTCCAAGCAAGCATGGTGCAAGTTCACATGAATCTGAAAGGCAAAATGAATGTCAAGGAGCAGCTGAAATCATTGTGGCAACTGCTGGCAGTAGCCAGGTAAGGCTATATATCGTGCTTAAAGGTAGTAATTCTGTAATAGCAACCTGCATGAATTATTTCATTTTTGTTAAACCAGAAAGCTAGCGTGCCACTAGAAGAAATGAGCACTCATTAATCTGCTACATAATTTTTTTTTTCTAAACTGAAATATTTTAATAATCCACGTTGTGAAAGTATAATTCTTGTTTAAAGAACTTTTATGCATACATCTGAAGGAAAAGGAGCAAATGTCTCTTTCAATTTGGTTGTCATTTTTAATATGGATATGGGAGTCAAAGGAATATTCTTTTCAGTGGTGGAATGATTTGGAAATAGATTTGTTTTTCTCAAAGGTGGAATTTCATAAACCAAATAATTCCATCATTCTGGAGGAATGTTGAAAGGGAATATATTTTTAAAAAAGGCTTGCTGTGTTGTACACTGAATTAATTTAGATATAGTCCAGACCTACCTATACATATGGAAGGGATTATCATCTAATTTAATATAAATCTAAATTTTGTATTCAAGAGTCCTTTATAATATGCTTTCAAATCTCTACATTAAGAACTGTAATTATTATAATTGGTTTTTATAAATCAATTTTTATAAATCTGTAAATTGTAAACTGTACATAAATCCCTTTATGTGTGTGGGTATACACACACATACACATTTATATACAGTTAATTTTATTTAATACTACTAAGACTTCCTAGTATTATGTACCATATATGGCTCAAATGTATTTTTAATTTTATTCTTTTTTTCTGATGTTTTAGAACAACAAAGATCCACTGCTAAATTCTAATGAAAATTTAATTTAAAAGTAAAAAAAAAAAAGTCAGGATATATTATTGTAAATCATAACCTCATTATTTGTCTTTGTTCTTGTTGCTTTTTCACATTTTATTTTAATTATTTTTTTACTGAAATCTAAATTTATCTCAAACCAGCAAATGAATTTTAAGCAGCTTTCCTTTTTAATAAGAAAGGTTCTATCATAACATGTTTAAGTAACAAGATTTCAACGCATGGATTTTTTTTATTTGACCATTTTTATAGAAAATAACATTAAAAATTAGGTGGGTAAAAATGAGATATGATAAAAGCACTGGATTAAAAAAATGTAAAGCAAGTATGAGCAGTAATAATGTTCAGATAGCAAAAATAAAGTGACTTAAAAGGTGGCATCAATACAAAGTAATTCAGTTATTTATTTGTACACTTAGTATGTTATCTCAATTTTGTGGCCCTTTTGATGGTTAAAAATAGATATCTCAAATTTATTCTAAGTGCTGGTTATCATCAACAGAGACATATATGCTGTTGTACTGGGATACTGCCTTCCCAAAGTTATTCAATCCAATTACCTGGAGAAGGTCTGTTGAGAATCCTTGCAGGAAGTACTTAGAACTTGGGTTAGATTAGTGATCTGCAATCTTTCTGACTCAGCAGACTGACGAAGGCGGAGGCAGCTCAGGGGAAGGAATGGTTTTGTGCAGATGCGCCCTTTCATAAATGCAGCTTTGCGTGCACACATGCACTTACCCACCACTTCCGTGGTCTGGTACTGAACGAGCTGTGGTCATGAACCAGGGGTTGGATATTCCATCTTTGCATATTTTGCTGTTACTTTTGATATCTTCTGTTCCTATACACCCTTTTTTGTACTCTGCTCAGAGTCTTACAGTAGGGACAGTCTATGATTATTGAAAATAAAGAAATCTATACCTTTTTGGTTGTTTACCCTATACAATAAATTCAAAATCATACAAAATCAAAATAATACCTTGTAACATCGGAGGCAATCATCACTTCCCAGATAATTATCAGCTAATTCAACCGCAGCATAATAACACTTCATTCCTGGAAGGCTCTGTGGAAAAGTAGTTTTAACTTCTTTCCTGAATAATGTTCTTTAATTGAGTTTTGAATGCTTCTATTGTATTATATATTTGATATTAATATTAGTTCTGCCTTCAGTGACTCAGATCCATAGAAATATAGATAATGGTTTTCTCCCTTCTTCTCTGCTGGTAGGTGTTTAGTTTCTTAGACAATCAGAAATCAAAGCTTCTGTTCAGGGAATCTTTGAGCAATCTTTCCTTTCTTATAAGTTATCTATCCTGCCCTAGTTAAAACTACTCTAAACTACTCTAGTTCAAGAGGATCCACCGGAGTAATATGGGGCCCTTCTTAGGGGGGAAACGGATACCAATAATTATTTTATACGGGTGTGTTTTATAGCAGAATTGTATGTAAGGCCATCTTCAAGTTGAACTCAACTTCTGGTGACTTCATGGACAAATCCATATAATTTTCTTGGCAAAGTACAGTGATATCTTGCATCTTCCAAAATGTATTTCAAACGTTTGGGATTTCCTGGTCCTAATACAATTGATTACAAACAATTCAACTGGAGTTGAGCTTTTTGACAGATACTACTCTAACATACATAGGATACCTACCATGCAATTCCCTTTCATGTCAATCAAAGTTATGTAAAACACAGAACTTTATTCAAAGCAAATTTGATGATAAGAACCAGTTTGGTCTACTGGTTAAAGCACCAAGCTAGAAACCAAGAGACTGTAAGTTGTGACTATAACTTTCTCTCAGTCCAAGTCACTTCAGAGGGTTATTGTTGTAGGGAAAATGAGAGGGGGTAGAAGTATTGTGTATGTTCACTGCCTTAAGTTATTTAGAAAAATAACAAAGTTGGGAAATAAATAAATATTTTTGACATCAAAATCCATGGGTGTTCCCCTTCCGGTTTGAAGTCTCTTCGGCGACAGACAGAAATCCACGATCATGCGCGGATTCGGTCTGGGCTCGCCGCTGGAGCGCCCCGAGCTGGCTGGTTACGGGGCTAAGCCACCCCGTAGAGGTGGGGAAGAGGGGGGAGACTGCCAGCAGGGTTGAGGAGAGCCGCATCTCTCCTCCTCAGCTGGCCATTACTCCCTTTCCTGAAGGCAGTTGCAGTGGTGGTCAGAAATGGCCACCTCAAAGAAGAACTCGACCGGAAAAGAATGTGCAGGAGGAAGATAAGAAGTGAAAGTTTTGGTCAACTAGGTTAAATTGTAAAAGCAACAACTAAGGTACCCTGGAATTTAAACTTACAAAAAAATAACATCGCTCCCAAAGAAGAGTCGGAAGCAGCGAAGGAAAGTCAAAAGGGAAAGGTTTGGCTTTTTTTCCCCTTCTCTCTCCTTCCTTATATTGACAACTAAGAGACTTAAATAAGAAATCGGAAAAATCCGCTTTGACATCAACAGGCAATTAAGCTGAAAATAAAACAAAATGTCAAAGGGATAATAAAGATTTCTGGACACTAAAATTTTTTTTCATAAGCAGGAAGGGAGAGAAAAAGAATAAGGGCAGGATCTGGAAGAGGGAGGAGACTGCCTGGAATTAAAAAGAATCTACAGTAAAACTTCAACAAGACTTCTAAAAGATATATTTTAACTGAAACTTTGTAACTAAACAGTAACCCCAGGAAGAGAAAGTGAAAAAAAGAGCAAAAAGAAACAGCTTGCGTGTATTTGGATTATTTGGTGATCTTTGGATTCTTGGTTATTACATTTGAATGACAAAATTAATCAGATGGTTAATTTATACAATGGCACTACTTCTGGATGAATTGAAAATGGAACTTAAAAAGTACAAAGAAGATGCACAAGAAGGGAAGGGTTCTTTTGGCTTCGTTTTTCAATTCTTAGAAATTGAGATTTGGAACTATGAGAAACAACAAGAAACGTCTGCAAAACATCTTTAATGAACAAGTAATTTTATGTGGGGAAGAAAAAGGAAAGGGGGGAAAGAGAATGGAGAATTTAAGACTTAAAAAAACAACCAAAGAAAAGAAAAATAATTCGGAAAAATAAATATAATACTTGAAAGCAACAGAAAAGGGGAATACAGAAGAGAGAAATAGAGGTAGAGAGACAAGGGGGTAAAAAGGGGAGAGAGAAGAAGAGAGGGAAGAAGGAAAGAAAAAGAAGTTACAAAGGACTGGAACAAGATAGACAGAAACAGGATCTATTTAGAGATAATGGGTGAAAATCTAACTGAAAAAGGGATTCTGTAAAGGTACATAAGATTATATTGTTATATTAGAAATAGAAATAACTTTAGAAAATTGGAAACAGTGTATGATTAAAATAAGGGATCAAATAGTGTAATTTAGTGAAATGTTTGTTAATAAAATAAGTGAAATAAAATAAATGAGAAAATTGAATTAGGAAGGAACAAGAACATTTTAATTAGTTAATGTTTTATAAAATATAAGTGAGGGGGGGAATTAATTATGGAAAGCTTATAATTGTTCCCATAGAAGTATGATATTTAATTGAAAAGTAATGTTAAAGAAGTTAAGATTTTAATGAATATCAATATTAATGATAGAATTGAATTGGAATGTTTTGTTTTGTTTTAACTACATACATTTATAATTTTTTCTTTTTTTAAGAATATAGTGTGTATTTTAAGAATGTACCAAGCAGAATCTGAATGGAAGTTATGTATTATATTGAATGTTATAACTTTAGGGTATATATTGAAGCCTAAATAAGAGTTAAATTGATAAATTTAAAAGATATAAAGGCGTCATACTCCAATCAGTAACTACAGGAGAAATTTTGTTTAATGAGAAAAGATAATAGATAATTGAAACAGGACAGACAAAAAATATAAATATAATGATTTGAATTGAGATGAGATAATTAAAATAAATTGAGAAAATTAAAAGAGGGGAGAAGCTATGCAGAAAATGTAAAACAGTAATGGAACAGATATGGAATAGAACATAAAAATGAGCATGAAGTTGAATTTGTGTCTGTACGAAGAAATGTAATCCGGGATTACGCTACTTTCAAAAAAGATGTTTTGTTTGTATTTTTTTTCCTTTGTGAAAACTCAAATAAAATTTACAAAAAAAAAAAATCCATGGGTGTTCCCATTGGCCATGTAAAGCTTCATTTATGCAGATTTCCTTAGTTATTTCTGTGATGTAAAATAGCTGTGCCCTTGCAGAGCGTACATATTATTTTGCTGTTAGAATCAATGCCTTCTGCTATTTAATGGGTTCTTTTCTTTTTATTTATACAACTGATTTTATTTATATAAATGATATTGATGCACTTTCACTTTAATATTTCTCTCTTTGGTTTTATTTCATTTATACTACTTTTTTTCCCCTCTGGAAAACATTGTTTAAAAGAGCAATCCTATTTTAGAGCTCTGCCATCCCCTTTATTCTGCTAATAAATTATTTTTAGAAATCAGGATTTCTATTTTCCAACTATAAGCTGGTATAATGGTGTGTCTTGGCTTTAGGTTTTTTTGTTCTGTATATAGCCAGTTCCACCTATCCATGTGATTCCTGAAAAGCTTTGAAATCATTAGTTCTACCTTATATTTTCCCATCTGGGACCTATGTTATTCCCACTCATTCAATAAAAAGGTGGAATAGATTCATTTACAAAGGTGATAGGTGCACTGTTGGAAGATCTGAGAGATCAAGGTAGGGACAGATAATGCTGAAGAAAATCTGTTAGTTACTAAAAGTCAACACTGAACTGACAGCATTTAATCAGTCAGTTGAAAATAAAAAAGTGGGAAATCTTGAATAAAAATCTAAACAATAAGCTATGAGCTTCAGTGTAAGAACAGCAATGGAAGATTATACGTTGCTGGCCCTTGACTCCATTTAGATTGGCACACATACATATTATATATCAGATTTTTTTTCCAAATGTTGGTGAGATTGTCCAAAAAGTAGCCCCAATTTCAATTGTGATAGTCATTCAATAAAGGTATGCCCTTACGGCATAACAATTTTTGCAGAATTAAGCACTGCTATTAAAGAAACAATCAAATGCTTCCCAGATTTAAATTTACTCCATTTATTTACAAGACCGGGTCTCATGCTTAAAAATAAGAAGATTATCTATTTAATACAAGCAGATAAAGTAATAATTGCCAAACACTGAAAAACTAAGTTAAGATGTGGATTAATAAATCCAGTTCAATTGCTAACTTACAAAAAAAAATCATAGGCATTATTAAAATAATGAAACATCAGAAGCTGGACCCCCCCAATTCTCTCAGGTTTGGATGGGTTGCATAGTTTATCTCAAAAGCAATAGGCTATAATATGATAACTTTTATGGTAAATTTGTATATCTACAATACCAATCTCTTTACTTATTTCTTTAATAGATTTTAAAAATATTTTCTATATATCTTTTCTCTATGCATCTTGGATTTATGTTATTTTGTTACTTGGTAATGTTTGTTAACCATAGTTCAGCAACACACACACACACACACACACACACACACACACAAAATGAGATTTTTACTGATTTGACTTCTTATTTACTATAACAGTAAGTCCCACATTTGCATTATGCTAATATTATAACCCCCCCTTATAACCCTATTTCTTAAACTTACAGAGTTCAACTGCTCGGATGGACCATGAAACATCCAGTGTTATGAGTTCTAATAGCAATTACTCTGTTCCTCGAAGACTGACAAGTCATTTGGGTACCAAGGTAACCAAAGTTTTCTGTAGATTTGCTAATTCTCCATTTTATAATTAAAATATATATTTACATCTGCACTGACCTATCTGAATTTATAATCAGTAATGGATGTTCTAGCTTCTATTCTGCTTCATGAATCCAGAGAAATAGGTGTGAAAATGAAGAGTATTTATTTAGAGATGAATGGACTCGTTTTTTTAAACTACGAAAGAGATTTTAATAGATGGAATAGTCTGCTGCTCTGGGATATTTTAATGGTTTATATGGATGCTTTTAAATTGATACAGTTGTAATCCTACTTTTAAAAATTGCATTGTTTTGTGTATAGTAATGATTTACAACATAAATTTGGAGTTTTAAGATTATTGCAGCAGTCATTTAATAAATAGATTCAGAAAAATACAAAAAGCTGAATAGTTGAAAAAAACTATTGGCTGAAATTCAGGATGAAATGTATAGATAAAAGTATGGAGATAGACTCTTATTATAATGAAGCAGCCTGAAGATGGACATAATTAATATATAACTCCAGAAATGCACACCTAGTATATAGAGTGAGTGGTATTATTTTTAATGGTGGTTTTCAGATCTAACAGTATCTGTAACAACATTTTAATACACTGAAAGACGTTGAGTGAGTCATCAGATTATGCATATGCTCTGTTAATGCTGGTACCATCAAGGGCAAGTTGATACCATCCAGATGTTTTAAATTTCAATTTACTTAAGTGCTTGCTATGTAAAATTCGCATATTCTACTATAGACAGTGTAATGAAATTTCCAGTTCTGCATAGCTGTAAGATTTAAATCTGCACTGTGCTTACTAATATATTCTCATCCTAAAGTTACTTGATTGCCATTCCTAATTGTAAGTGGGGAGGAAGTCCCCTGATAGAGTTTCATCTTAAAATGATAAAGTTAAAAAAGTTTAGCCCATTGACTCCAGTTCCCTGCTTGGTGCAGGAATTAATAGTTTCTCAATAGATGGCTATTTAGTCTCCTTGAACATATCTAATAAAAGACAATCCACCATTTCTCTACTTATGTGATGCTCCTATCGGGTTACTTTTACTACTTGGAATTCAATGCTTTTTTCTTGCTGAAATGCATTTTTGGATGAAATCTCTTGATCTTCTGTATAGTGTCCTTTAAGAAATTTGAAGAAAGTTATCTTGCATTATTCCCAGTTCCTTCGGTATTTCTTTGTTGTGCTAAGTTTCTAAACTCTTTGATTGTCCTCGTTGCTTTTCTCTAAATATGTTCCACTTTATTTGAGTCTTTAAAGTGTGATAGCCAAGACTGAACACACATTCAAGGAGGGGGCTGACTTATAGGGAAAAAAAGATGAAATATTTTCTATCATTTGTATTTGCATTTTTGATAACCTCATTACACTGCTGATTCATATTCAGTTTTCAATGAACAACATTACAAAATCTTTTTTTACAATACTATCAAATCTAAGAATCTGTTCTCTATCCTATATCTGTCCATCCGAATTTTGTTTCCTAAGTGAAATGTTTTGCATTTGATTCTGTTCAGTTGCACTATTATTACCAGCCCATTTAACTGATCTGTTAAGAGAGAATTTTTGTTCTGCCTTTTACTGTACTGATGTAATAATATGAGGAAAGACCTTGGGAGACAGGTTGCCAAGGTCAACAGTAAACAGCCCAACCAAAGAACCTCTAAGACCACCCCAGGACAAGCCACTAGAAAATAAACTGAGAGCAAATTCCATTCCTTACTAGCATTGATGTGTTACTAGTTTGGGTAATGAAACATCTGCAAAAAAACCCAACTAAGCTCAGAAAGCACCAAGGACTGTTTATAAATCAGTCTCTTTATCACCTGCTCTAGAATTTTTCCAGGTATTAATATCAGACGATGTGGTCTGTGATCTCCAGATAAAAACAAATTTGCCCACTTCCAAACTTTTGCCATTTTACCATGTCTTCAGGATTTTTCAGAACTAATTATGGCATAAAACTTCAGCCAGAACCACTTTTGCAAATATATGGCCAGGCTTTAGGAAGAGAAATTTGACTGGTCAACTTTGTGCAAGCTGGTTTGACCATTTTGGTAGCATTCACATGTGTATGAAGAAGAATAGTGGCCGATAATGCATTTTTGATTCTTTGGTATCAAAAATCTTATGAGTCTTATTTCTACCACATAATAAGAAAGCGTATAGTTACAATGACTGTGGCAAATTTGTCAAGTTTGTTTTACAACAAATTTGTACCACTGGCTATTCCTAGGGTTTTTCCTCATGGCAGAGGTAATGTGCATTTCTCCAGTATTAAATCAACAACAACAACAAAAACCTGCTGCTATATTTTGTCCTGTACTGACAGCCCATGCTTCAGTAATGAAGCAGAGGAGGTTGCAGGGTGAAACAGGAAGAAATAATTTTCCAGCTGCATCCTGACCCACATGCTGCCCTGGGTATTTTTGGACAGAGTTTTAGCAGTCTTCCAAAAGATTGATAAATAGGTTGTCTGATCTTCCTGGCACTAGGGCTAAAAGGAGAAAGTGGCAGGATGCTTTTGATCTCACCCAGCTCATAAATATAACAAAACAATAGGTGCTGCCAGAGAGTGGCAGTGCTGCAGTGAGTGATTAATTGACAACCAAAATTTTATTGCATTGATAATTGCAAAATGACATTAGCACAGAAAAATTAGTGAAAACAGTAGAAATGTTTCATGGTTCATCTCCCATTAAGATCCTGGACTGAATAGATTCAAACTCTGAATTGAAAGAGCAGGACATGACTGGTACTGATCTCTGTGATTCAGAACCAGCAGTCTTTCGAATATCTTCACATGTGTTCAGAGGAGTAGACAAGCGGGGCCAGATTAAGGCCAATTGATGTTTTAAGCAAAGCCTAACAGTGGTGCCTTTTGGCCCTTTCATTGGTTCACTGACAAGACGTTAAAATTCCATAAGTGCTGAAAACCAAAATTGAGTATGGCAGTGAAAGAATTTAGGTCAAGGCAGCTAGGAAGAAAAAAAAAAGCTCTGTGGTGCCCCCCTCTGTGGTGCATTCATCACAGGCTTATTTTGCTTAATGTTTAATCCAAGGGTAGGGATAAGATCAGGTAATCAGTTACCTGTACAGAAGTGTGGCAGCAGGCTAAATCACCTGACCTACAACCTGAGCAGGAAAAGATCCTCAGCCTTCTCACAAATATCAAGTGAGTAGAACAGAAATGTTTAGCAAGGTTCCTTAAAAAGAAAGGCAGGACTCAGGAAGATAGATATGCCTAACTCAGAGCTATAAAAGAGTTTTGGCATCAGCCTTCTGTTGGCATACATCTTTCTGGTCTCAGAGGTGACCTCCTGAACATGTTCTGATTCTCTGACCGACATTTGGACTGGCGCAAGACTATAGAGTAAACTCTGATTCTTAGATCTTAGATTTGTCTGTATGAAACTTAGTAAGCTTGTTCAGTTTTCTTGAGTTCTCTCATTCCTGTACTATAGTGAAATATATAGTTGCCATAAAGAGCTCAAAGTCTAACTTTCTGCACTTGTATTTGCTGACACGGGAGAGGTTTTTTTTCTGCAGCACAAGGAGTAATGGCTGTGGAAGGTAGTACCCAGTGACTGGGCAGGAGTGGGGAAATATTTTCCAAAGCCTCAAGCAGCCAATAAGGCTTCCAGAAATGCTAGCTGTTGATGATTTCTTTTGTTCAGATTTCTTTTGAGAGTTTATGAAAAATGCTACTTTAAAAGTATAGCTATATCTTCATTTTGGGGTTGGTATAAAAGAAGGGCTGTGTAGTGAGGATATTTCTTATAAAAATGGATAGAAATGGATAATGGGACATATTTGTCTCACAGTTAGGGGGACACGAGGATAATCCTCTTAGTCTATAGCAGGGGTGTCAAACTGGCAACAACACACTGTTGTCACATGATGTATCGCAACTTTCCCCCTTCACTAAACCAGGGGTAGGCGTGGCCAATGCGTGACGCATTCAGCCCACGAGTTTGACACCCCTGGTCTATAGGAACTCTCATTGTAAATGTACATGTAATTTTGTTTTTGTTTTGTTACACGTACCATTCAGTATTGAAAACATTATTTAAGAGAAATACAGCTTCAATTCTTCACAATTTTAAAGTCATCATCTCTGTTTATCCAATAATTTGTGCAGTTGGGTTTGATGATACCTCAAAAGATAGATTAATTAATAGATTTCAACGTTGGGTCTTTTCCAACAAAATGCAGTTCAGTTGTGAGAAACATAGCATTCTCCATTTAACTAGGAAAAAAAGTTGTACAGGTATAAGTTAAGTACACTAATAGCTGGCTCAGCAGTAGTACTTATAAAAAGCATCTGGATATCCTGATAGACCACAAATTAAGCATGAGCCAGCAGTTTTCTGTAACTTTCAAATAAACCAATTAAATGTTGGATTAGATAATGGGAAGTGATACTTCCAATTTCTGCTGGAGTGGTCAGAACACACCTCAGGTATTGTGTCCAATATTGATTACCACAATACAAGAAAAATGCTGAGGTTAATAGAACAGTTAATAGAATTGGCAATATTTAGTGTAAAGAAAAGAGCAGAAAACATGAATTGACTCCTCCAATACTTGAAAGGCAAGACAGGCAAGAAGATACAGATTTATTTTCCCAAAAGGTAGGACCAGAACCAATGGGTGTACTTGGGAGAGATAAACTTGAAATAACATGGAATTTCCTGACTGGTAATGCTGTTAAGTAGTGGAACATCCTGGTTCATGAAGGTCTTGGATGCTCCATCATCAATCCAAACTTGGACAGCCATTTGTCTGCAGTGGTCTGAACATTCTTATCCTTGGTAGGGGGCTGGACTAGATGTTTTCTAGAAATCTTCTAACCTGGTGTCTCTGGTTTTTCCAATAATGCAAAATGTAATATTAACAAACCTTATTTTGTTATTTTGTTTTTAAAAGCAAGCTCTATACATGCAATATTGTGTAATTTTTACTTAACAATGAATTATTTATTCTTATCCATCTGGACTGAATTTCCCATGGGAAATTTTTTTATTTCAGATGCTTTTGAAATATTTTATGAACCATGATATATTTTCAGAAGGCCAATTAGCTTTTATTAATACATTTCAAATCAAATAACTTTTAATTCATTTATTTGAATTTTTTATCCACCTTTATTATTGTTTATAAAAATAACTCAAGGCAGCTAGCATCCCTATTATTCCTTCCTCCTATTTTTCCTTCCTCTTGCGAGGTGGGTTGTGTTGAAAGAGAATGATTGGCCCAAAGTAAAAGGCCAGCTCCTTATGCCTAAAATGGGACTAGACCCAAGGTGCTTTGTTCAAAAGGCAATTGGACTTTCTTTGTTTTTCCTTGAAGATGTTTCCCTTCTCATCCAAGAAGCTTCTTGGATGAAAAGCAATTCATCCTTTTCAAGGAAAAACAAAGAAAGTCTAGTTGCTTCTTGAAAAAAGCACCTTTAGGACAATCATGACCTGGATGACTGACAGATGCAAGCACTAGACCAACCTGGCTGTCTTATTTGTAATATGTAAAATCTATCAAGTTTTAACATCTAAAGTACTTCTTAATACACTGCTCAAAAAAATAAAAGGAACACTTTAACCAACATAATGTAACTCCAAGTCGATCACACTTCTGTGAAATCAAACTGTCCACTTAGGTAGCAACACTGATTGACAATCATTTTCGCATGCTGTTGTGCAAATGGAATAGACAACAGGTGGAAAGCAGAGGCAGTTAGCAAGACATCCCCAGTAAAGGGGTCGTTCTGCAGGTGGTGACCACAGACCACTTCTCAGTTCCTATGCTTTCTGGCTGATGGTTTGGTCACTTTTGAATGCTAGCGGTGCTTTCACTCGAGTGGTAGCATGAGGCAGAGTCTACAACCCACACAAGTGGCTCAGGTAGTGCAGCTCATCCAGGATGGCACATCAATGCGAGCTGTGGCAAGAAGGTTTGCTGTGTCTTGTCAGCGTAGTGTCCAGAGCATGGAGGCGCTACCAGGAGACAGGCCAGTACATCAGGAGACATTGAGGAGGCCATAGGAGGGCAACAACCCAGCATCAGGACCGCTACCTCCGCCTTTGTGCAAGGAGGGAACAGGAGGAGCACTGCCAGAGCCCTGCAAAATGACCTCCAGCAGGCCACAAATGTGCATGTGGCTACTCAAACGGTCAGAAACAGACTCCATGAGGGTGGTATGAGGGCCCGACGTCCACAGGTGGGGGTTGTGCTTACAGCCCAACACTGTGCAGGACGTTTGGCATTTGCCAGAAAACACCAAGATTGGCACTGGTGCCCTGTGCTCTTCACAGATGAAAGCAAGTTCACATTGAGCACATGTGACCGACGTGACAGGGTCTGGAGACACCGTGGAGAACGTTCTGCTGCCTGCAACATCCTCCAGCATGACCGGTTTGGCAGTGGCTCAGTAATGGTATGGGGTGGCATTTCTTTAGGGGGCCGCACAGCCCTCCATGTGCTCACTAGAGGTAGCCTAACTGCCATTAGGTACCGAGATGAGATCCTCAGACCCGTTGTGAGACCATATGCTGGTGCGGTTGGCCCTGGGTTCCTCCTAATGCACGACAATGCTAGACCTCATGTAGCTGGAGTGTGTCAGCAGTTCCTGAAAGACAAAGGCATTGATGCCATGGACTGGCCCATCTGTTCCCCAGACCTGAATCCAATTGAGCACATCTGGGACATCATGTCTCGCTCCATCCACCAACGCCATGTTGTACCACAGACTGTCCAGCAGTTGGGGGATGCTTTAGTCCAGGTGTAGGAGGAGATCCCTCAGGAGACCATCCACCACCTCATCAGGAGCATGCCCAGGCATTGTAGGGAGGTCATACAGGCATGTGGAGGCCACACACACCACTAAGCCTCATTTTGACTTGTTTTAAGGAGATTACATCAAAGTTGGATCAGCCTGTAGTGTTTTTTTCCACTTTAATTTTGAGTGTAACTCCAAATCCTGACCTCCATGGGTTGCTAAATTTGATTTCCATTGATAATTTTTGTGTGAGTTTGTTGTCAGCACATTCAACTATGTAATGAACAAAGTATTTACTAAGAATATTTCATTCATTCAGATCTAGGATGTCTTATTTTTGTGTTCCCTTTATTTTTTTGAGCAGTGTACTTATTTCAGATTTATGAAATGAGGTAGTTAATATGCCTGTCATGGTACTGTTAATATTGTTAAATAGTATAAAATCTGATTATTGCCAAATTAATAGTTTGAGTTGAATGCTAATGCATAATTATTTTGGAGTGCTTTGTTCACCCACATAAATTATTACTACCCAAAAGGACTGTGCTCTGCCTTTAGCTTTTAAAGTAAGTTTTAATTTGGCACATAACCATGTTATGTTAAGGTTTGTTACCTTATGTTATGTTACATCTATCCATCCATGCCTCTGTGTGTGTATAAACAATATTTATATGTAAATATACTCATATACCACATATAAGGGAAGTCACCCTAGAACCATGGTGGCAAACCTATGGCATGCATGCCGGAAGTGGCATGCAGAGCCATTACTGCTGGCACATAAGCACTTGTGCAGAAAGGGTCTACTGCGCGTGCGCTCCCTGCCCGCCCGCCAGCTGATTTTTGGGTATCTGGAGCACATGCACAGGGGTGCGGCGGCACACAGGAGGTGCATGCACAGAAGTGTGCAGCACAGGTCGTGCGGGTCACATGCGCAGAAGTGTGGATCGCGCAGGTTGCGCACGCATGTGCAGGAGGCATGGGGGACCATGCACATTGCCTTCTGAGTGATGGCATGCAAGCACGAGCAGGCAAGCCTGCATGCAATTAATGGCAAGGGAGCCCAAAAAAGTTAGCCACTACTGCCCTAGAATATTCATGTTAGTATATTTAGTCCACATTAACTGTACATAACAGTATTTTAAAACCATTTGCTTTGCAGGTTGAAATGGTGTATTCACTGCTGTCAATGTTGGGCACTCATGATAAAGATGATATGTCACGAACATTGCTAGCCATGTCTAGCTCCCAGGATAGCTGCATAGCTATGCGCCAGTCTGGATGTCTTCCTCTTCTCATTCAACTTTTGCATGGCAATGATAAAGACTCTGTGTTGTTGGGCAACTCTCGTGGAAGTAAAGAGGCTCGTGCCAGAGCTAGTGCAGCACTACATAATATCATTCATTCCCAGCCTGATGACAAACGAGGCAGACGAGAAATACGTGTTCTCCATCTTCTAGAACAAATCCGAGCTTACTGTGAAACCTGTTGGGAATGGCAGGAAGCACATGATCAGGGCATGGACCAAGATAAAAATCCAAGTATGTTGGTTGCAATTCGGGTTTCAAAACCTTTGTGATATATTCTTTGGTGTTAACAGCTTTGAACTCTAGCTATTTGTGGAATATTTTTTTCCAAGCAGGCTGTTAGAAAGAAATACTAGGTGCAAATGGAAACAGGCACATTTATCTGTTTTAGATAATGTCATTTTTGTTATAAAGTAGATATTTCTGTGTTGGTTGGGAATTTTAACTTCTAAAATTTATTTTGATATGATAAAATTTCTAACATTTCAGCATAAGGTTAAGTATGAAATCACTTATAATAAATTTTTAGCTGCATAGTTTGGAAACGTGTAGATTAGGTAATTGAAAATAAAAATCATTGACTTCTTCAAACATTCCTTTGCAGAGAGCAACAGACAATATTTTCAAAAATCAACTTTAATAATATTTGGATACAATCCAAAAGATGTATACAACTGTAATTTTAATGATTTCTTGTTACTTTTTTGAGCTAGTATTTGTAGAGAAGAGTTTTGTTAATCTGTGGTGTTGCAGCTTGTGAAAGAATATGCCTTTTAATCAAATATGTTAAATGGAAAAGGTGCTGCCAAATCCTGATATACTAGCCTCTGAAATTCCATGTGAAATTCCATGTGATATGAAAACAAAGATGCAGCAATTAAAATCAGTTTTTACACCAATTGCAGCTCTTCATACCTAAGGACTATGGAGTTCCCAATGATGTCTCAAAATATTTTGAACTCAAAGCATTCTGAATTTGAAACACAGTTTCAATTTTAATATAGGCCTTTCAAGTCTGAAGCAATCTGTTTCAGTCTTTCTGGATTTCAGAATACTTCCGAACTGCTGAAACACCAATTCTGAACATGAAACAACTATTTTGAACTTGAAATGGAGTATTCTGAATTTCAAAATGTTTTCCACATCATTAGTTTTAACTTCTAGAATCCACTGAATATCTTCCTGAATGCAAGTGTTCATTGCAGAAAGTAAGAATAAGCTTTGCATTAGTTAATTAGAGTTAAGGTGTGTTACCAATAAACACTGATAAGAGTTTGCCAATTTTGAAGCACTTAAATGTGAAGTGAAAGCTGTGAAATGAAAAATTGTGGCATATTCATAGATACGACTTAAATTGAACAGTTCCTAGGATTGCACAACAGCTTATCTTGGAAATGCGTGGAAAGCTGCCAGTTTCATGATTTGCATAGAGCATTCAAGAAATTTAAGAAAGTTACTTTGTAATTATTATAATATCTAAATATTTTGTGTTGAGCAGCCCTTTCCATCAGTTAATTAGCATCCTTTCTATCCCTCTTTGAATAGTTTAACTGGTTTTCAGTTTTCATACTACTGTCAGCAGTGTAGTTTTACACCTTGACTTATGATCACAATGGAGCCTCAGTTTTTTGTTTTTAAGTGAGACAATTGTTAAGTTACTTTTGCCCCATTTTACAACTTGCTTGCCACAGTTGTTAAGTGAATCACTGCAGTTGCTAACTTAGTAACATGGTTGTTAAGTGAATCTGACTTCCCATTGACTTTGCTTGTCAGAGGGTCACAAAAATGATGATCATGTGATCCTGGGACACTGCAACTGTCATAAATATGAGCCAGTTGCCAGATGTCTGTTTTTTTATCATGTAACCACAGGGATGCTGCAACAGTTATAATTGTGAAAAATTGACTTAAATCCCTTTTTTTTGGAGCCACTGTAACTTCGAACTGTCACCAAATGAATAGTTGTAAATTGAGGACCACTTGTAAATTGAAGTTACATGGAGGTGATTATGAGTGACAGGCCCTGTTGACCTTTGGCAATAAGTATCATATTAATTGACAGCAAGTTTGGAAGTGCTATAACTGATCATCTTCCTGATGCACAATTGACAGACTTCAGTATTTTTTTCATTGCAAAAGTTTAGAGAAGTGTATATGTTACCTGCATTTGTTTAATAAATTGTTTGACAATGTAACTTTAGAGGTTTTGTTGCATTCTTCAACTGATACATTAAATGAAAATATTTTCTTTTGTTCTGACATAGTGCCAGCTCCAGTTGACCATCAGATCTGTCCTGCAGTATGTGTTTTAATGAAGCTTTCATTTGATGAAGAGCATAGGCATGCAATGAATGAACTTGGTAAGAAAAAAATGACATTGCAGAAAAGTAAATCTTTTTCCTTAATATACAGTTGTTAGAAGAAGGTCAGGGCTTTCTTTTGCAGGGAGAAGATATATAAGTTAATTGATTTCACCTAATAGAATGTTTCCAAATCCACATTAAATCAATGTTTTTATTAGGTTTATTCGAAGTATTAAGAACTGAATAAACTTTTTACAATTCCTTATTATGTGAAAACATACTGATGAAAATGGGGAAATACTGACAGTATAGTACAGGGGTCTGCAACCTGCGGCTCTGGAGCTGCATGCAACTCTTTTGGCCCTCTGCTGTGGCTTCCTGTCAGCTGATCCCACCACCATCCCCGTCACTCCTTGCCTGGCCTTAAAAGGTAAGGGTGATGGCAGGGGATGGAGACTCGCTCCATATTCCAGAGCAGGAAGTGACTGGGTGGAAGTGAGTGGCATCGAATTGGCCACGACCACCTAGTCACATTGGTCATTAAATTATTGACTCCCAGTGTTTTCTGTGGGAAATGGATCCAAATGGCTCTTTTGAGTGTTTAAGGTTGCAGACCCCTAGTATAGTAAAATACACCCATAAGGGGAGAAATATAAATCAGGGTTTGTCTGATGCTCTAGCAGTTTCAGTTTGCACTGAGGTGCACACCAAAAAAAGAAAAAGTGCAATTGTTTGAATTTCTATGTTTAAAAATATAAAATGTGGGAGATATTTAAGTTATCTTACTATGGTATTAGAAAAAGACTCAAAATGAAGCTGAATAATGATTTTATTTTAAAAAAGCAAGAAATACAACTTGATAACTTTAGGTAGTATTTAGAAAGAAAAATAACTGAATTCTCAGAGTTTTTTAGGATCTATTTTTGAATAGCTGTATCTGGTATTTTTCATGTTGTATTTAAAATAAAGGAAGCTAACCAAGTGAAGGATTCCAAAATCCATATTAGCACAGTAGTTCTGTTATGCCAACACAGAGGTCATTCACATATACCTAGACATATAGAGATAGATACCTTCACACATAGAGGCTCTTCCACCGATTTAATTCAACTGTTAACCTGTTTCCCCCAAAATACAACCTACCTTGAAAGTAAGTCCTAACTTGATTTTTATACGTGCACCCAATATAAGCCCTATCCCCAAAATAACCCCTCCAGAGTGCACAGGTGGGGATGGGGGAATGGAGCTGCCCTATTACTTACCTTTCAACAGTTGTAGCCAGGCCTAGCACACCCCACATCTGCCTTGCTGGCCCATTTCTTCTGCAGCTAGCAAGGCTTTCCTGAAGGCCTTTGTAGCTGATAACAAAGCTCTGTCATTGGCTGCAGAGGCCTTCAGGAAAGCTTTGCTGGCCGCAGAAGAAGTTGTTCCTAAAAGCCTCTGACAGCGGATAAGAGGCCGGTGGTGAGGCGCACAAGTGAGATTAGTGGATGACATACCCCAAAAATAAGACCTGGTGCCTTATTTGGTGGCAAAAATATATAAGATAGGAACTTATTTTGGGGGAAACATGATATATTAACTATTATTTTATTCATATATACTTAATTATTATATTATCTTGCTTCACTGACAGTTTCAGCCCAAAGGTTGTTCATACATACATCAGTAACCAATGGAATTTTCAGAGCAGCCACTGAACTTGTTCACAGCTCAATTCCTTTGCTCCATGTTTACATTTTATATATGTATGTATGAATGAAAATTTATATAGTCACCCAACTCACAGTGACTGGTGGCTTACAAGGTGACTTATAAAGATAAAATTTGAGTTTGGGGCATACAAGAAAATTTGGAGCATATAATAAAATTTGAAATTTAGAGCATACAAGACATTAATTCATTCTAAATTTTTAAGAAACCATTAAACCCCACAAAATAATATTTATTAGAGTTGCCATTGAATTAATAAATAGAAACTGACCGTAATCCAGGATTGTAAAGCTAAGAATGTAAAGCTATTTCCAAGAGTGATCAGTTTTATTTCTCTTGTGTACAATAAAGCTATAATAAATATTTTTGGGTTTTTTTTCTTTCTTTTAATATATTAACATTTTTAACAAAAAGAATTTTGGAGAATAAATATGACAATTTACCAAAATATTTCTAACAAATCTTTCAATTATTTTAATAGGGGGTTTACAAGCCATTGCAGAATTGCTACAAGTAGATTGTGAAATGTATGGGCTTACTAATGACCATTACAGTGTCACATTAAGACGATATGCTGGAATGGCTCTGACAAACTTAACTTTTGGAGATGTAGCCAATAAGGTAGGTTTGAATCTATTTGGATTTACCGTATTTTTTGCACTGTAAAACACATAGGATGCACCTAGGTTTTGGGGAGGAAAACAAGAAAAAAAAAATCTGCCTGTGCCTCCCAGTATTCATCCAGTATTCATCTGGCTAGTGTCCTTGCAGCAAACATCCTGGTCAGCTTCAGTACTTTATTGCAGCCTTATTAATACAAGCAGCTGATTGGCGGTTGGATCGGCCTCCCAGAATACCTCCAGGCGGCGGGGATCGCCGCCACCTATCACTGCCTTCACGCCTCTGCTGCCTGGAACAGGCCGAAAGTGAGGCACACAGAGGCTGAAAATGGGGTGCGTGGATGTGTGCTTGCTTTATTGTGATTTTTGAGGTGTTTATTTCAGATTCCACCTCCCCCCATAATTTGGGGAGGGATCTTCCCCCTTTTGGTATTTGGTAAAGTTAGTTTTGGGGTTCTCAGCTAAGATGTTCTCTTAAAACTCCTAGGAAAAAAATTGCTTCTAACTGATTATGTTTATCATCTCATTTGTTTATTAGTTTAGTTTTATGAGAAGCCATTAGTGGACTAAGTGCAAAAATAGAGAAAATAATTCTATTTTGAATATCATTAGATAATTTATCCTCAACTTCCAACATCTAATTACCTGCTTCATAAAATCTCTCTCTCTCTTTCAAATAGGCTACTTTGTGTTCTATGAAGGGTTGTATGAGAGCTTTAGTAGCACAGTTAAAATCTGAAAGTGAAGATTTGCAGCAGGTAAACTTAATTGCTTGGGTATTCTGTTTCTGTATATTTTTAACTTTCATGCATTTCTTTTTTGCTTCTTTTGTATACTGTAATCTATCTGAATCTTCCGGTTTTTCAAAAGTTTTCCCTTTTTATTTTTTCATCCTGTAATCTTTCAATTAGTATATTGAGTGACATAATTTTTCTGAAAAAAAAAATTGATATGACAGGGACAACTTTGAGGAGTTCACAGTCACTAAATTGATTAATGGAACAAACAAGCATTAAATGTTATTTGCCCTTTGTTTTACTATAACATATGATTTTTTAAAAAAATTCTAAATGAATTAATGTTGAGTTAAACTTAATTTTCATAATCTCTGAAAGTCCATCAAATAAGATAATTTGCTATAAGCAAACTGTATTAAGGGTTGTATATAGATGCAATTTATTTTTCTTATCCTGAGAAATATTTTCTTTTATATTGAATACTTTATGCTAAAATAATTACATTGGAAAAGTTTTCATATTTCACAATACTGTATTAGAGCACTTTCATTTACAGATGAATAGTGTAAATAACATAAATAGAAAAATAGAGATTTATAGATACCATTTTACCTCATGGTAAATGTTGTCTATTATTGTAAAGAATTTTTATGATAAATTTTAAAAAGATGATGTTCTACATTTCTGACTCAGTCTCAAGCACTGACTTATTTAAAATCAATATACAGTGGTACCTCAGTACTCATTGTTAATTGATTCCAGGAAGTGCAATGAATACCAAAAACAATGAGTACCAAACAATTTTTTCCTATAAAAAAAGTGTAGTGAATCACAAGACAGCCAACACTGACAAGCTCTAGCTTGTGCGCTGAGTACCTAGACAAAATTTTCATGTCAAACTACATTTAGTACCAAATTCGATGAGTTTCAAAGCAGTTGAGTACCATGGTACCACTACTGAGTAATAAACTTATTTCTCAGAATACCAAGTAAGAGCCTAGTAAATGCATGGTAGTTAAAGCGCATTACTTTTTTCTATTATTTCATTGACAATATTATAGGTTATTGCAAGTGTTTTAAGAAATTTGTCATGGCGGGCAGATGTGAATAGTAAGAAGACACTACGAGAGGTTGGGAGTGTGAAAGCACTGATGGAATGTGCTTTGGAAGTTAAAAAGGTACTGTAGCAAATCAGTGTTTCTTTAGTATTTATATATATATATATAAATTCTATTTTCTCATTTAAGAAAATTTAAGAATTTTTAAAAAGGTCTTTTACACTGGTGGTACTCTTCTAAATAAACTACACACTAGCCATTTTTATCTGATTGCTGTTTTTTATTTTATTGCTGTTTTTATTTGTATATTATTTTATAGTAATAGTTTAGAACAAATGTAGCTGGTTGTGGATTAAATTAATTACTCTTGGATCCCAGTGAAATCAACTGAATATGTTGGGTAAAATCAGTTAGTTCCCATAAACTTTGTTTGAATTTGTAGAATTTCCATCTAGTAAATGATATTGATAAATATGTTTCAATTCAAATTGTTGCAAAAACTGAGAGGAAGTAACTTTTGGGGGAGACAGGTATTCTCTAATAAACCTTAATATATTAACAATTTGAAGTTTTGTTAGTGCTATAATATGTCTCCATCTGTTAATGTACATGTATGCATAAATGTATTTATTTGTTTTTTTCCCATGCAACAGTGAAGAAGTTATCACTGAATTACTATCAAATAATAAATTGCTTATGGTATATTTCCAATGATAAAACATTAAATAAGTATACATACATACATTCCTTGCATATTTAAATAAAGGCACACATTTTGTTTCACATATAGACATAGACCCATACACTGGTAAAGTTGCTACATGTTTGTTGACATGGGCAGGGCAGTGATTTCGAGCAAAAAGGGAAGGAGGAAGATAAGGCCTGTCAAGCACTTGTGAGGGGCATAGAAAATTATTGATCCTGCAGGGCCATCTTATCTACTAATCCAGTTATATCTTAAAACGGGGTCCCTAACCCCTGGGTTGTATCCCACTACTGGGCCATGACCTATTCACAACCAGGCTGTGGACCAGCGTGCATATACATGCACAGCTTAGTTTACAGTTGAGTGCATGTGTATGTACATGCCCCCTGGCCTACCACTTGCACGAGTTGAGCTGTGCATGCATGTGCACCATCCCACCACTCATGTGGCCCAATTCCCCTCCCTCCCCTCCAGACAGGTTGCCAGGCCACAAAGGTTGAAGACCACTGTCTTAAGGTATTTCCTATTGAAATAAAGTGTTAGTGTTTTTATACAGCTAAGAAATCTGATGTAATGTTTTACTCTCTACAGGAATCTACGTTGAAAAGCGTATTGAGTGCCTTATGGAATCTATCGGCACATTGTACTGAGAATAAAGCTGATATATGTGCAGTGGATGGTGCTCTTGCCTTTTTGGTTGGCACACTGACATATCGAAGCCAAACAAATACCTTAGCCATCATTGAAAGTGGAGGGGGAATTCTTCGTAATGTGTCTAGCTTGATTGCTACAAATGAGGACCATAGGTGAGAATACTGTTTTATTACATTATTTAGTTATCCATTCAAACATGTTTTATGAATTATTTGGGGGTGGAGGCAAACTCTGGAATTAGATCTTAACATAATGAATCTCTTATAAAGAGAGGAGGAGCTGCTGTCTCAGCAGAGTCAGCTGAATAACGCTGTTTCCTTTTTATCCTTCTGTATTAGATTCATATTTCCAGAGTAAAATTATTGTATGTACAGAATATTTAAGTGAAATAGCATTATCTGCATAATATCTACATGTAATATTTAGGGAAATTCACATGGCTATCTCCTTGGCATAGAATAGAGAATATTTGCCATAGTAAATGATCTATTCGAAAATATTGTTTCCATAGAACTGTTTTGACATTTTTGATTCATTCTTTAAGAGCATTTGTTATTCAGAGCTTACAAGCCATATTATTTATGAAAAATAATATGTTGCTATATTTGAGCTTTTTTGTGTTGTTAATGTGATAATTTTTATGCTTACATCTCAATTCCAGGCAAATATTGAGAGAGAATAACTGCTTGCAAACTCTCTTACATCATTTGAAGTCTCACAGTTTGACAATAGTCAGTAATGCATGTGGAACTTTGTGGAACCTGTCTGCACGGAATGCAAAGGACCAGGAAGCGTTGTGGGACTTGGGAGCAGTCAGTATGCTCAAAAATCTCATACATTCAAAGCACAAAATGATAGCCATGGGGAGTGCTGCAGCTCTAAGAAATTTAATGGCAAACAGACCTGCAAAATACAAAGATGCTAATATTATGTCTCCAGGTTCAAGCTTGCCATCTCTTCATGTCAGAAAGCAAAAAGCACTGGAAGCAGAATTAGATGCTCAACAATTATCTGAGACTTTTGATAACATTGATAATTTAAGTCCCAAAACATCTCACCGCAATAAGCAAAGACATAAACAGAATCTTTACAGTGAATATGTTTTGGATGGTAATCGCCATGAAGATGGAATGTGCAGGTCAGAAAACTTTAACAGTGGAAATGTGACTGTACTTTCACCGTATTTAAATACTACAGTATTGCCTGGCTCCTCCTCATCAAGCAGAGGAAATACAGAGAGTTCTCGTTCTGATAAAGAACGGAGTTTAGATAGGGACCGTACAGCGGGATTGAACAGCTACCATACCACAGCAGAAAATTCTAGCAACTCTTCTAAACGAATAGGAATGCAAATTTCTACTGCTGCTACTCAGATTTCAAAAGCAATGGAGGAAACAGCAAATATGCACATATCACAAGATGACAGAAGCAGTGGGTCCATAACAGAAATTCACTGTTTGTCAGAAGATAGAAATGCTTTAAGAAGAACAACTACTACTCATTCTCACACAAATAATTACAACTTTCCAAAATCTGAGAACAGGGCATGTTCTGTACCATATTCAAAAGTAGAATATAAAAGAGCTTCTAATGATAGTTTAAATAGTGTCAGTAGCAGTGATGGGTATGGTAAAAGAGGACAAATGAAGCCTATAGAATCTTATTCTGAAGACGAAGAAAGTAAATTTTGCAGTTATGGACAGTATCCTGCTGATTTAGCTCATAAAATACACAGTGCTAATCATATGGATGACAATGATGGAGAACTGGATACTCCAATAAACTATAGTCTGAAATATTCTGATGAACAATTGAATTCTGGAAGGCAGAGCCCATCTCAGAATGAAAGATGGGCCAGACCTAAGCATGTAATAGAAGAAGAAATAAAGCAGAATGAGCAAAGGCAGTCCAGAAGTCAAAGTGGAGCATATCCTGTATATCCTGAGAGCAGTGATAATAAACACCTAAGTTATCAGTCAGCTTTTGGGCAGCCAGAATGCGTGTCTCCTTTCAGATCAAGAGAATCCAGTAATTCAGAACAAAACAGAGTAGGTTGTAATCATGGAATAAATCCCAAAGTCAATCAGTCCTTGTGTCAAGTTGATGATTTTGAGACTGATAAGCCTACAAATTATAGTGAGCATTATTCTGAAGAGGAACAGCATGAGGAAGAAGATCATCCAACTAATTACAGCATAAAATACAATGAAGAGGCACACCATGCAGATCAGCCAATTGATTACAGTCTTCGATATTCAACAGATGTCCCTCCTGCACAGAAACCATCTTTTTCATTTTCAAAAACTCCATCAGTACAGAGTACTAAAACAGATCATATTTCTTCAAGCAGTGGAAATACATCATCTTCTGCTGCATCAAAAAAACATAACCAACTTCATCCAAATTCTGCTCAGAATAGGGCAAATCATACTCAGAAGTCTACAACCTGCAAAGCACCTTCCATTAACCAGGAAACAATACAAACTTACTGTGTAGAAGATACACCAATATGTTTTTCAAGATGTAGCTCTCTATCATCTTTATCATCAGCTGAAGATGAAACAGGACGTGATAATTCCACACGGGTAGCTGATACTGATAACTTTCTGAAGATAGTTGGAATGAAAGAAAACAGTGGGAATCTCTCAACAACAGTAACAACTAACGAAACTTCATTAGCTTCCCAGCATCTTAGAACAAAATCAAATAGACTTCAGACTTCCACGGTTCCTTCATCTGATTCAGCAAGACATAAAGCTGTTGAGTTTTCTTCAGGTGCCAAGTCTCCTTCAAAAAGTGGTGCCCAGACTCCCAAGAGCCCACCAGAACATTATCTACAGGAGACTCCACTCATGTTTAGCAGATGTACCTCTGTAAGTTCCTTGGATAGTTTTGAGAGCCGTTCAATTGCTAGTTCTGTTCAAAGTGAGCCATGTAGTGGGATGATAAGTGGTATAATAAGCCCAAGTGATCTTCCAGATAGTCCTGGGCAAACAATGCCACCCAGCAGAAGTAAAACTCCACCACCTACCCAAGTCCCCCAAGTAAAGAAAGAAGCAGCCAAAGCAAAAGTATGCAACACTGAAAAGAGAGAATCTGGACCAAGACAAACAACTGTAAATACAGCTGTTCAAAGGGTGCAGGTAATGCAAGATGCTGACACTTTGTTACACTTTGCAACAGAAAGTACACCAGATGGATTTTCTTGTTCATCAAGTCTGAGTGCTTTGAGTCTTGATGAACCATTTATACAGAAAGATGTAGAATTGAGAATAATGCCTCCTGTGCATGAAAATGATCATGTAAATGAGGCAGAACTTGAACAATCAAATGATACACAGGATAACACAGAAAAAGACACAAAAGAATCCACTGAAATAGAAAAAGATATTCTGGATGATTCAGATGAAGATGATATTGAAATATTGGAGGAGTGTATTATTTCTGCTATGCCAACTAAGTCTTCACGTAAAGCCAAAAAGCCTTCGCAGGTAACTGCTTCTAAAATACCTCCACCTGTAGCCAGAAAACCAAGCCATTTGCCTGTATATAAACTTCTTCCTTCTCAGAGCAGATCACATTCCCAAAAGCATGTTACATTTACCCCTGGTGATGACACGCCACGTGTTTATTGTGTTGAGGGAACACCAATAAATTTTTCAACAGCTACATCTCTGAGTGATCTAACAATAGAATCACCTCCAAATGAACTGGCCAGTACAGGGATTGCTGTTTCAGGAATGGAATCAGCTGAAATTGAAAAGAGGGATACAATTCCCACTGAAGGAAGAAATACGGAAGATGCTCAAAGGGGGAAAAGCAGCTCTACTGTTGGGTTGAATGATGACAAAACAGAAGAAGGTGATGATATTCTTGCAGAATGTATTAATTCTGCTATGCCAAAAGGGAAAAGTCACAAACCTTTCAGAGTGAAAAAGATAATGGATCAGATCCAGCTAGGGTCTACAGCATCCTCCGTAAATACTAAAAATCAACTAGAAATAGAGAAAAAGAAACCAACATCACCAGTAAAGCCTATGCCACAAAGCAATGAGTACAGAGCACGCTTAAGAAAAAACGTAGAATCAAAAAATAATTTTAGTAGTGAAAGAAATAATGAGAATAAAGAGACAAAGAAGCAGACTCTTGAAAATAATTCAAAAGATTTTAATGATAAACTTCCAAATAATGAAGAGCGTACAAGAGGAAGCTTTGCATTTGATTCTCCCCACCACTACACTCCAATTGAAGGAACACCATATTGTTTTTCTCGAAATGACTCTTTGAGTTCCTTGGAATTTGATGATGATGTAGATCTTTCAAGGGAAAAGGCAGAACTGAGAAAGGGGAAAAACAATGAAATTGAAGCCAACTCCAATACAGAATATATTTCAAATCAGCAGTCAGTCACTGGACCACAAGCTGGCCAAAAGCACTCTTCAACTGGAAAGAATCAACCCAAACCTTTGGGGCAAAGCCAGACCTCTTTTTGTCCATCAGCCAAAGACATTACGTCTATGGATGAAAAAACACAAAATTTTGCAATAGAAAATACACCTGTTTGTTTCTCTCGTAATTCCTCTCTGAGTTCTCTCAGTGATATTGATCAGGAAAACAACAATAGCAAAGAAAGTGAACCTGTCGAACAAAGAGAACCACCTGAGAAACACATAGAATCAACTAGAGCACCAGTTTCTGGATATGCTCCTAAATCATTTCATGTGGAAGATACACCTGTATGCTTTTCAAGGAACAGTTCCCTTAGTTCTCTTAGTATTGATTCAGAAGATGATCTTTTGCAGGAATGTATTAGTTCAGCCATGCCTAAAAAGAAAAAGCCATCAAGATCAAGGGGGGATAGTGAAAAATTTAGATCTAGAAACACCAGAGGCATTTTAGCAGAAGATCTCACATTAGATTTAAAAGATATACAAAGGCCTGATTCAGAGAATGGTTTCTCACCTGATTCAGAGAACTTTGACTGGAAAGCTATTCAAGAAGGTGCAAATTCTATAGTTAGCTGTTTACATCAAGCTGCTGCAGCCGCATCCCTATCTAGACAAGCTTCATCCGATTCAGATTCAATCCTTTCATTAAAATCAGGAATTTCCTTAGGATCACCATTTCATCTTACACCAGATCAAGAAGAAAAACCTTTTACTTCTAATAAGGGTCCAAGAATTATTAAACCAGGTGAAAAGAGTACACTGGAAAATAAGAAAAATGAGTGTGAAAGTAAAGGAATTAAAGGAGGAAAGAAAGTTTATAAAAGCATGATTACAGGTAAAACTCGTTCTAATTCTGAACTTACAAGTCATCTGAAACAGCCCTTGCAAACAAATATGCCCTCTATTTCCCGAGGAAGAACCATGATTCATATTCCTGGAGTTAGAAATAGTTCTTCAAGTACAAGTCCAGTTTCTAAAAAAGGACCACAACTAAAGAATGCAGTATCCAAAAGTCCTAATGAAAGCCAAAGTTCTACTAGCTCTCCAAGAGTTGTCAAACCTTCTATGAAATCTGACCCAAGCCCTATATCTAGACAGCCATCTCAACAGGGTATTTCAAGTAAAGGACCGTCTAGATCAGGATCTAGAGATTCTACACCTTCTAGACCACAACAACAGCCATTAAGTAGGCCTCTGCAGTCTCCTGGCAGAAACTCAATTTCACCAGGTAGAAATGGTATAAGTCCTCCCAATAAGCTTTCCCAGCTGCCAAGAACAGCATCACCAAGTACAGCTTCCAATAAGTCACCAGGTTCAGGAAGAATGGCATATACATCACCAGGCAGACAAATGAACCAGCAAACTGTAGCAAAACAAACAGGATTGCCTAAAAGTACTAGTGGAATTCCTAGAAGTGAATCTGCCTCAAAAGGATTAAATCAAAATTCTAGTATTAGTGGATCAAATAAAAAGACTGATTTATCTAGAATGTCATCAGCCAAATCAAGTGGGAGTGAATCTGATCGATCAGAGAGACCTGTTTTAGTACGTCAGTCAACTTTTATTAAAGAAACCCCAAGTCCTACTCTAAGAAGGAAATTAGAAGAGTCTGTCTCCTTTGAATCTTTGTCACCTTCTAGACCAGACTCTCCAACCCAGTCCCAAACTCCGACTCCAGTTTTAAGTCCTTCGCTTCCTGACATGTCTTTATCTGCTCACTCAGCCATCCAAGCCAGTGGTTGGAGAAAATTACCTCCTAACCTGAGTCCATCTTTAGAATACAACGATGGTAGACCAACAAAACGGCATGACATAACTCGATCTCATTCTGAGAGTCCATCTAGATTGCCAATTAACAGATCAGGAACATGGAAGCGTGAACACAGTAAACATTCTTCATCACTTCCTCGTGTAAGTACTTGGCGAAGGACAGGAAGTTCTTCCTCAATTCTTTCAGCTTCTTCAGAATCCAGTGAAAAGGCAAAAAGTGAAGATGAAAAGCAACATGTAACTTCTTTTTCTGGACTCAAGCAAGGTAAAGAAAATCAAGCACCAACCAAAGGGACTTGGAGAAAAATAAAGGAAAATGAAATTCCTCAAATAATGACAAGTCCTCCACAGAATATCTCATCCAGTCCCACCAATGGTGCTGATTCAAAAACTCTAATTTATCAGATGGCCCCAGCAGTCTCTAAAACAGAGGATGTATGGGTGAGGATTGAGGACTGTCCTATTAATAATCCAAGGTCTGGAAAATCTCCAACAGGAAATACTCCCCCCATTATTGACAGCAGTTCAGAGATAAGTAATATAAATAGCAAAGATTCAAAAGATCTTCATGGAAAACAAAATACCGGAAATGGAAATGTCCCTGTTCGCACCATGGGTTTAGAAACCCGATTGAATTCATTTATCCAGTCTGATGCTCCAGACAAGAAAGGAACTGAAACAAAAATTGTTCTAAGCAGTTCTACAGCTGCCCCAGAGACTAGTGAAAACACACTGACTGAGCGCACACCATTTAGTTCTAGCAGCTCAAGTAAACACAGCTCACCAAGTGGTGCTGTTGCAGCACGTGTGACACCTTTTAACTATAATCCAAGCCCCAGAAAAAGTAGTGTGGATAACAGTTCTGTTCGACCATCACAGATACCAACACCAGTAAATAACAGTACAAAAAAACGAGATTCAAAGACTGAAAGTACAGATTCAAGTGGTGCACAAAGCCCTAAGCGCCATTCAGGGTCTTATCTGGTGACTTCTGTTTAATGGAAAATTAATAAATGTACTGAGATTTATGTGGATTTTTAAAAAATAAAACAGCAAAATTGTGGTTAGCCCCTCTTTGTTTTGTAAATAGGTTTGATTCTTGTAGAGGGTTCTTGTTCTGGAAGCCATATATAATATTCTTGTCTTCACTAATATTTGAGGGATTCCCAATTGATAATTTAGCAATAAAATTGCTAAAATAATTATATTTGTACAGTATATTTTACATATATTTAATTAACATCCCATACCTTTATAATTGTTTTGATGGGTTGGGGGAATTTAGAAAGATGAAAAACAGATTAAAATAAATAATTCTATTAATATATCACTCACTTCTAGAGTTGCAAAATGGCTAAATAACTTCAGGGAAAAATTGGTATTTATGCCAAAAAAAACCCTCCACCTTAGTATTTGTGAAGCCACTAACCTTTTAATTAATCATGTGGCTGTGAAATTCACAGTAATATGGTTTCTGCTGAACAAGCCTTTTATTCCTGCATGGATAGAACTGATGGTTCATTTTCTGAAATGATAATTAACATTTCTGTGGTCACATAATGTGCATAGATAGTTATAGTGAGATGAATACATTTTGGTTTTTGTGCTCTGCAAAAAAGAAAAAAGAAAAAAAGGACATCTGTGTATGTGTAAACCTTGAACAAAATTATTTTACCAGAACTAGATTTTAACTGACAGTAGGTAGGATTTTTGCTATGCTGTAACTTGTTGTATATTCTGGTATTTGAGGTAAGATGGCTGCTCTTTTATTAATGAGGCAAAGGTGAAGTCTCAACAAAACTAAATGAATAAATTATTGCTGTATGTACATTTTGTTGTGTGTTACTTTTGCAGTACATAACAATCAATGTTTAATTTTAATATGTTTAAGAAATTCTTTTTGTATTATGCATTTCCTCAAAAAGCGTGTTGGGAACAATAATTATTCTACTGAAGTCAGTGGAAACATTCTTTCAAATTTGAATAGGTCTGCGTTATATCCACTGCCTAATACAGTCGCACACTGGTTTTCTTCCAATTTCTAATAGCAGTTTGTATGTATCAGCTGCAGCTTTAGGATATAGCATAAGTGTTTTCAGCTGAAATATTTGTTGGTTCCTCCAGTACAAAAAAGTGGCTAAACGAAGTACTTCCATACATATGCCCAAAGGCATAAATTTCCTTTTGTATAGCCTAGAGTGCTTTCAATATACAAATACAACATAAGTATTGAGAATGAAAGTTGTTTAAAATATTTTTTTTCATTTGGTTAATGCACTAGAAACTAATGTACTAAATTTTAGTGTCTTATAGAAAATAAGATTTGTATATTAAACTGCTCTGGACAAACCAACTTGGTATTTACATATATTTTACTGTAGAGACCTTCCATGGACTGTTTACAACAGAAGTACTCTACTAAGTGCCTCTATACAGAAATAGCAACATGCGTGTGCACAATATTTATTAAAACAGTAGTAAGCAAGTCAAATGTGTATCTCAGACAGGTTTTCATCTTACAATCCTATTCATGATTATTTGAAAAGTTCAGTATCTGTTTACAGATGCTCAGATAATCCAGTTTAATCTGTAAATCAAATCAATGCTTTAAAATGTATGGATGCTACAACAACTAGTCTAGTACCTGTTTTACTTTTTCAGACCAGATAATAACCTGACGTTAAGCTAGAGTGATAGCAAGTTAGTATGCATTTTCAACTGATTGTTGGCCAAATTCACACAAAACAGGAAAACTAGATAATGTGAGAAATGATCACAAGTATCCCTTCTATTTATTTCCTTATATTTTTTCTTCTTAAAAGTATGATAAAAATGTGGGGAAAAAAGAAGTTAGAGAAACCATTTAAGGTTTTACAGTGCCCAACTTTAAAATACTGCATAAAACCATAAATTGTTATTCCTGTTACTAAGGTTAGCAAAAAAAAAAAAGGCAATATTGCAAACTAATAATTTAAAGTATTTTTATATTAAGTATAGTTGAGATTAATTGCAATTTGTCTAATTAATTGCAATTTGTCTAGACATTATGATAAACTAGCCCATGGTAGGAATTCTAGGGATTTTTCTTTGGCGTTTGGAACTGCAGCTCCTACAGTCATTTGCCATTGACCATAGTAACCAGGATTGATGAAGTCCGAAGTACCTAAAGAGTATCAGGTTATTTTCTGTGGCTTGGCCTAAAACAAAAATAAGAGTTTCTAAAGTCATGGCCATGCTGGAAGAGGAGGCAGCAATCTAGCCCTTGTAACAGTAAGTTGGTTTAGCAATACATAATTGTATCGTATGATGCAGGCTTGGTTTTTAATTTCCCAGCCTCTATTCCACTTGTTCAAAAAAACAAAAACAAATGCACACACATAGGTAGGCAGTTGGCCCAATAATATTAATCCTAACATTACTAAGTCCACAAAAATAATTAATTTAAATTCCAGGTGTCTCCCCTAAAGTATGACAAAAGAATAAATGTAACTCCCTATTACTGATTCTCCGTCAAAAAGATTATGCATATTTATTTTGTGTACTTTTTGCCTTTTAACAGGGCATGTTTATTGGCATACCATATTGGTAGAATATCTTATGTGAACACAAGGCCTGCTTATTATATATATAATCTTTGTGATGGATTAATGTATATGTTTCAATGTACTTTTTGTGAGGCATCTTAAGTGGATCAATGAACAGGATCACTACACAATATGGTTCATCTCAATTTAACTTTAAATCACTTGTTGTATAAAGACAATAGGAAAACATAACGGGAAAAGCCCATCATGTACACCTGTCTTTGCTGACTATTAAACTTTAATTTAGCATCTGGAGGTCACTAATGTTGTCATATTTGTACTTGCTGACTACTGCTATTTTGCTTCTACTGAAATTAATCACTAACTTGTAAAAGTGATGCGCCGTGCAGTATGGATAGAACCAAGTCAAGAAATTAAGGCAACATTTTTTAAAAAGTTAAGATTCTTTTAAAGCTTTTCTGCTTCTTTTTGCAGTTTTGCTAATGAGAATTGTACTAATTTTCTCCACTTTGATTATTTGTGAGTTGATGTATAAGACAAGAGCTTTTCTTTTGTAATTTAATTCTCACACTGAAATAAACAAATTATTTGACAAACCACAGTGCATCTTTTCAAAGAAATGTTCCATAAAATGTGCATGTATTATTGTGTCTATTTTTTATTGACATGAAGCACTTTCGGTTCCAATATATCAAATATATAAACATACAGGAGAAAATATGAATTCACCATGCATTACAGGATAAAAAAAATAGTATTCTAATAATTTGTATCTTGTTTACAAAGTGCTCCATTATTTTACATATAAGAAGGAGCCGTATTGTGTATCAAATGCCTTGCTGAAATTGGAATCCGGCTTAATCTGTTGAGGTTTGCTATCTGGCATTTTGGCTTAAACTTCTTGTTTTTTAACTGACAGTTGAGTTCTAGAGTTTCCATTATAATTATTTATAACCCTGAACCAGATGTAAATCTGAACCTAGAATGTTATAACATGTAAGCTTAATATTTAACTCCAGTTTGTCTCATAAGATTGGTCTGAGGTGAAAATATCTGGCTCTAGACTGTGACATTTGGAAAGAGCCTTATGTGGGGGGAAAGGTCTGAAGACTTTTCTTGTGCCAGTTATACTTTATGCCCAACTCACGGAGAAGCCTCACGTGTCCTTGGTTTAAAAATAGTTCTGTGAAAAATGAATTATGTCAGTCATATACATGCTTCTATGTTGCATTTTCCACTTGGTGAATGGCCCAGATAACCTTTCTTAATTAATGTGATAGATTTGCTTGAAAATACTATTCTCTTAACCACCCATGATTTTGATTTTGCTTAATCATCATTACTATTTGACATTAATATTGTAGTTAACCTATCCTCTGTATCAGGGGTCCCCAAACCTTTGGATCCCAGGGCCCA